>NC_056738.1:458680954-458815954 GCF_019279795.1 Protopterus annectens
TTGTAGAACAAATTACATAAAAAAACTAGCATTTTAGTTCCATCTTCAGCTCAGCCAAGCAAAATCCCCTGGGCTGCATTTCCAGTATGGACTGGCAAATAGCTATTACACTCTGGCTGCATATCAGGTAATTAGAGCAGACAAAATGCAGTTACTGTAAAATATTTATGCCAGCTTCGTGTTTGGATAGTACAAGTGCTGGGCTCTGTGGTTTTGCTTTTTGAATAGCGTTCTTCCCTGATTACCATCATGGTGTGCCAGACAGTTGTTTATCACATTAAAACAGTACAGACCGCAGACTGCAACCTCATCACTTTTAGCCGCAGTACACCAGATAGTCCCTCAAGCGCATGCCCAACTTAGTTCTTGCACTTGTACAGCAGTGTAGGACACTAGCGGATAGTGCTTTTGTCTTATCCAAGGAGACTAATTTCAAGCTGTTATTTACTGTGAGGAACTATCAATATGTCATTGTGCCCCTGTCATAAAACAGCAACATACATGTTTAGTAAAGAGATGTTGATGTACTTAGCTTGTCTCCCTCCCTCCCTCTCTCTCTCTCTCTCTCTCTATATATATATATATATATATATATATATAAATATATGGCCATCTGGAAACAAATAACATAATCAGCAGCCATCTTGGTGTAAATCTACTCCCTCATTATTATGTGCTGTAATATGGATTATGACCACTCTCTTCTATTCAAGGTATTTCCTCACCTCTGACACAGATCCTCATGTTTGCACTTCCTACCTTTCTCATAATGAATATCGATTAAGTGCTGATCTCCAGAACTACTTTAATATACCATTCTTAACTTGTTTGTTGCAAATATTTCATCAGAGATGCACACTGAGGTAACATGATTTTAAGATGTGTGTGTTAGAGGACAGGAGGTATATATAATCAAAAACAGCAAATTAATTTTAGAAAAGTTCATAA
Source organism: Protopterus annectens (assembly GCF_019279795.1). Classification (NCBI taxonomy): domain Eukaryota; kingdom Metazoa; phylum Chordata; order Ceratodontiformes; family Protopteridae; genus Protopterus; species Protopterus annectens. The sequence goes on from NC_056738.1 coordinate 458,681,903, forward strand.
AATGATAAATGTTGACAAGACACTTTCCAGTTACATTGACTCCAAAATGATTAATAATTTTCTGTAGAGACAAGTACATATGCAGAACAGGTCTCAGTTGTGCAGGACAGTTGGCAATAGAAACGTTTTATTAACTCTTCCATCCTTAAAATTTACAACCCCATAATTCTTCATAACTGTGTTATATGGTTAACATGAATGAAGAGAAAGACTGTATTGCCCTAACTTTAAATGTCTGAAATATCCTTCCTTTGCAGCGGCTATTCTATCTCCTTACATGTAAGCATACCTGTCAAGTTCTTTGCTCATGAATTCTGGACAAAGCCAAAAATAAAAGGGAGACAAAGGCCCAAAGCCAGGAAAGATTTTTTTAAATATTACTCTAATTCACTTAAAAAAAAGTTAATATAAACAACAGGTTTTATATCAGCATGCATTTTCTCAGCAATAAGTATGAAACTCATGTGTCCGACATTACTGAATGACTCATTGACTGTAATCCTCAGTAATTTATGAAAAAATTAAAAAGTTTACAAGGCTAAACTATGAGGCAAAATCAGAGCACAACACAATCAGAGAATGGAATTAGGGCTAAATACAAAATGCCCCCATGGCTAAAATGCTGGTAGGAGCACCAAAAACCTGTACTGCCTGCTAAAATGACTCCTCCCCCACCCCTGCACACCCATGATTCCCCTGGCAAATCTGAAAGGATAATGATCTCATCTACCAGGGAATCAGGACTATATGTGATAGTGGAGGTCAGAGAAGCAAAAAAGACACCAAAGAAAACTCAGGGACATTCTGCAAATTTCCTGCCAGTTGTGAGGTATGCATGCACGTTGCTGGTAGCAGTTTGTTAGTAGAGTTACAGTAATAGTCTAAGCCTGTGGCTCTTTCCTTTTATGAGTAGCTGACTGTGTTAAACCAGGCAGGTGATAGTGGTATGTTTCTTTGGCAACTAACAGCATGTGATGAACATGAAGTTAGAACTTAATTGCTGGCTTATTGTTTCAACTAAGACAGCATGCATGCATGCATCTGCATTTTAATATATTGCCATTAGCAGTCATTCTTACGGTAGTACATTTGTGAATGTCTGATATTCTGTGTCCTGATTCAATGATTTTGAATGGTACATATAGTTAGCCACACCTCATTGTGCATCAGAAAGGGTGTAAATGACAGAACTTATGTTCAAAACACAAGACTTGACAGGGGACTGACATGCTGTGGGGCACTAACTCTGACATGGAAGGGAGTATAGAGAAGGGCAGGTTGCAGTCCTTTCGGGGAGGGGGCTCACACTGATAGTGAACAGGGAGAACAGTGGATAAGATAAGGCCAGGTTACTCTCCTGCTGGGCTTGCAACATCATACCATATGAACACTGACCGTAAGACATACTACAGAGGATATGACATCTCCTTTACATAGGGCACACTCTGTGCTGTCAGCTCATGTTTGACAGATTTCAAACCATGGTGATATGCTCATTGCTGAGGCACTATGGCATGCTGTTTGAATGGTGACAGCATGGTAACAACAAAGTTGTGGCTACTGAATGGGGGCACAGGACAGTACTGAAACAATTATCAACTACAATGGACAGTCATGCACACGTACACTGATCCACATGTGTAACCCAAAGAGGAAATGGCAATATCTTGAAATGTTCACTGTACCATATGGAGAGAGATGCTTCTAGAGTCCCCAGAGTATTACCAGATGTGGAGAGTCTGGTGTAGGACATTAGTGCTATTGGTCACCACAGATGACAGCGGTACAAGTGCAAAACAAGATTACTAATATGATATTGCATGCCAAGTCCAAGGCGCAGGAAATGATCAGAGACAGATTGACCACAGGTATGGACCACCAACCCAGAAGCATCTCATAGAAATGGAGGAATTCTTGGTATCTTTATCCAGGGAAGGTGAGAGAACCCTCATACGTGACAGTGGCTTGAATGTGTGAGACCTGGCTTGGTCATGACTGCCTGAGTGTCTAGAGGGGATGCGCCTTGTTAGCATTAGCATATTCTTTTACTGTATGACAGTGACTCACTAATGTGAATGGGTTGCTCAAAAAAAAATAAATAAAACATGTGCATATCTATCATCCATAAATAATACAGCTAAAACGCCTGCACTGTTTAATCCCGGACTTGAACATAAACTGGTAATTACCCTATATACAAAATTTCAATCAAGACATTAGATCTTTAGATCCATCTACCTTGGTATGCTTTGTCTGGTCAACTAGTAATACAAGAAACAAGCAATTCTATTTATTTATTTTCATTTTTTTGTGATCTCAAGATGTGTGCAAACATAAACAGTAACTGTCAGGAGTTTGAACACTCTTTTTACCTCATGATATGTACAAACTTAAAATGTTCTGGTTTTGAAAATGTTTTCTATCACTCATTTGAGACTTCGGCATTTCTTTTGTTATTAGGACTGAGAAAAGGGGGCCAAATACTAACCTCCTAGTTTGATTGACAGCCTACACCCATTCCGATTACATCAGCTTCTTACATCATGTAACTCCACTCCCAGCTCAAGCACTATGGCAGCACCCCCTCTCTCAGAAGACTGGTTAACTGCCCTTCTACCTGATCATTCCCAGTTTTCAGCCATTTATATAGCCAGGCACAGAGCTATCTAGTCCTCTTTTGAACTGGCTTCGCCATCTGGAACCTGAAGAGAGGAAGAATCTAAACAGAAGAGACCTGACTTCAACAGCTGGAACCTGACGAGAGGAAGAATCTAAACAGAAGAGACCTGACTTCAACAGCTGGAACCTGACGAGAGGAAGAATCTAAACAGAAGAGACCTGACTTCAACAGCTGGAACCTGACGAGAGGAAGAATCTGAACAGAAGAGCCCTGACTAACTGATAGACCTAGGAAGAGTCTTGATAGTGAATACCACAAACTGGGACACCATTCAACCATGCTCTGAGACCAGGGGCGTTCTCACTCTCACTTTGGATACTGCACAACCACTACTCCAGTAGCATGGCCCGGGGACATGTCTCTGAATAGCCCCCTTCATGTGCATTGTTTCTCACTGTGCAGTTTCACATAATGCTGTCTGCTATTTGCTTTTGAATACTGAATACTGAGCTTTTTTAAATCTCACTGTTTTTGTGTGTGTGTGTGTGTGCGTGTGTACATGCGCTTGTGATGTGGCATCTTATTCAAGGTCACGAGGGAGCCTGAGCCTGTCCTAAAAAGAAATGAGCATGTAATTATTTGTAATCTGAAATCTGAAATCTGAAATCTGAACAAAGGGCATTCACATAATTAGAACATTTCACACAGGTTTCTATGACTTTGCACTATACTTATGTGCAATTTCATGCCTTCACCCATCCCTGTCTGGAAAAGGTATTTACAGTATACTCTGTTGTATCCTACTGCTTATGTTCTGACTTACATAAAAGGGTAATGATTTATGCTACTGCAGGTGAAACAAACAAACAGTTATTTTACATTAAGAAGGTTTGTGGCCTGCACTCTTGTGGGAGGAGAGGCTGGACTCTGCCCTTCTGAGCTGGGAATTTCTGGTTAGAGGCTTATAGTGCCTGCATTTTTTAACTGTTTCTTACTGAAATTGGTTTGCCTTGTTTGCTGTCGCATAAACTAGATTCAGGCCTGCTGAATCTAGCTTTGTTTGTATAACTTGAGCAATAATCCAGACCTTCTTTTTTGGAGAAAGTTCCCCTGCACCCCAGTGACAGGAGTGTGCAGTTAGAACTTGTCTGATTGAAGACTACAGGAACAGGGCTCAATTTTGAGATTTTTTTACTGGTTAATTGAATAATTTGTTTAAAAGCCTTTTCTGATTGCTTGTAGTGATCTAAAGCTGTTTTAAGTGTATTTGTTACTGTTTTTGCCTTATCTTTTCAAAAATAATTTTTCCTTGTTTCCCACCTTTCTAAGCTAGTATAGTCCAGTTTTCAGGCTAGTGCTGAATTCAGGGATGTGTTACAAGTTTCTGAGTTGCCCATACCTTACTTGGATAGAAGGAGGTTTCTCTGTTCACCTGTGAGAGAGGGAGCTTTGAGCAGCCATCTGTCCCTGAAGGAGTGGATCCAGCCCAGAAGTTAGTAGTTTATAGGCCATTTTGGATTCATTTCTATCTCTTTCATTTCCCTGCTGTAAAAACCACGTTTGCATAGTTTTGCACATCCAGGCAGTGCTGGTTAGCTAGGGCTAAATTATTCCCAGGTCCACCAAGTTTCCTCTTCAGTTTTTCCCTTGAAAGTAGTCTAACTCTCAACCTAAGCACTTAAAAAGCATCCTACAGTCCAGCACTTGCTCAGACGTAATAGCAAGCACTAATATACCACAACACTTGATTGTCCAGCAGGGCAAGGCTCATTATTCACTCCTCACCAACCAAGTGACTAAGCAGCTCACCCTACTATTCAGGCATGACAAAAGGGCAATTTCAGGTATACTCTCCAGTCCAGCTGGTGACCCTGGGTATCCTGAGGCAATGTTACAACTGCCTCCTGTACATAGACAACCCTCTTCTCCTACCACAAAACATTAACATATGCGAGAGATGCAATTATACAGCCAAACTGGAGGCTAAGGTATCTCCACCCAAGACTGGAACAGACAGTCATGAGGAGAAGGTTAACACTTGCACCACACCTCCAGCCTCACACAGACATTCTAAGCCAGCACTGGCAAAAAATACACATAAGTACACAAAATCATACTCGGAGGCTCTAAATAAAAACCTGCAAAAGCATCAGAGACCACCAAAGCAGACACCCAAAAAACTTGCACCTCCCGTCACAAACCAGACAACACATAAAACACAAAATCAGTGTGCTGCACAATCACATCCCTTAAGGTGAAATAACATACCTAACACACTAGTAAAAGGTGACTCTATATCAGGCACACTGAGTCCCACTCACTAAGCTGGACAAGGAGAAGGTTTCTGTTAGCTGCCTGTTGGGATCCAGAATCCGCCACATAACACAAGCACTCAGGTCACTCCTGAACAAGTACAAATATGACTGTCATTGTTCATGTTGGTGTGAATGACCTGAGACATACCTCCCTGGACTACATGAAAAGAGACATGGAAGAGGTCTCTGATCATGTAGCCCAGGTGGGTATGACCCTGACCCTCAGTAGCATCCAGCCCTCACCAAGAATGATACCGCAATTTCAACATTTGGCTAAGCTTCTGGTGTCATTCTAAGGGGATCCAGTGTATGTCAGCCTGGGACAACATGCTCAAAAAGCCTTGTTGCTTCACAAGAGATGGCTTGCACCTGTCACCCCTAAGCTTTCAAATACTGGCCAAGGCTCTTGCTGCCCCTATAGTGCCTTTTTTAGGCAAGGCTCAAAAGTCAAACCCACCTCTGTAAACAGCACAAATAAAAAATGAGGGTTATGCTACTCAACGCCAGGAGTTTAAATCTTAAAATGCACATGCTCGAGGCACTCCTCAGTATGGAGAACATCAACATCTGTGCAGTAACTGAAACCTGGTTCAAGGCTCCACAGAGCACCCCAGCACTACCGGGCTACAACTCATACCACACATTTCAGCCACAGAACATGGACCAAAACACAAAAGGAGGGGGTGTATCCATATTCATCAAGGATATTTACACCTCCAGGTTAGTGGCGCAGCATGATACCTCTGAGATCATCCATGTGCAACTAACATCGGGAAAATCTACAATGCAAATTGTGGCCTCTACAGATCACCCTCCATGACCCAGAACCACCACTCCGCCTTTCTGGAGACACTGGAAAACATGAAGGTCCTACCGAACACCCTGATACAGGGCGATTTCAATTATCCTGCTGTTAACTGAGAAAACTACTCAAGTACAAATTCCCAGGTCCAGCGCTTCTTGGAATTTATCAACTCAAATGCCCTGGATCAGCTGGTAAACTCTCCTACCAGAGGTGAAAACATATTGGACCTGGTCAACACCAGCATGGGCAACAGGTGTTCCACACTGGAGGTCAACCCGTCACTGGTTAGATCAGACCATAAACTAATCACTCTGGATGCCCACACCACACCACTACCCCCAACCAAGGAAACCACAATGAAAAACTTTTCTATAGCAAACTTCACTTTACTAAAGACAGAGGTGGTAAGTTTCACAGCCCCCACGATAAAGGATAACAGTGTCCAAGATACAGGAACCTTTACAAATGCACTCTATGAGCACCTACAAGGATGCATGAATTTTGCCATCCCTAGCAAAACCAAGACTTACTCCCCTAAGAGAGTGGACCCCTGCCATAAACAGACTATACAATAGAAGGAGAAAACTAGTTCAGAAAAAAAGCAAATCCCAAGAAGGAAAGACATCCCTGATCAGTATCAGTATGAAACTAAGGTCCCTCATAAAATCATCCAAGGCTAACTTCAAAAGAAAAATAGCCAAGGATTCAAAAGATAACTACAAAGCCTTCTTTAGCTATGTCAGGAATCTAAGTGGCAACTCGCAGATATGCTCTGAGCCAGTGCAAAATAGCACAAAATATACTGAACATACTGATATTGCCAACATCCTGGCAGATAGATTCAGTGCAAACTTCACCCCCCTCTCACCCCCAAAAGGGCCCACAACAATACCGGAAAAGTGTAATGTCCCAGAAATCACAGACACACAGGTGAAAACAGCCCTTTCAAAAGCCAAAAGCACAGCATCAGTGGGGCTAATGGTGTCCCAGACTGCGTCTTGCATGAACTACAGAATGAAATAACCCCCCACCTAAACACACTGTTCAACCTCAGCCTCTCCACAGGCTACATGCCCATAGAATGGCGCACAGCAACGGTTATTCTGCTCCACAAAGGAGGGGCCACAACTGACCCTGGTAACTATCGCCGCATAAGCCTGACTAGCCTGGTCTGCAAGGCTATGGAGCGCATCATCGTGGAACTCATTAACAAAGACATTGGGAACCTCCAAACACTTGAGCCGACCCAGTTCGGCTTTGTTAAGGGAAGAGCATGCCTACTAAACCTGGTTGACTCCTTCGAGACAGTCACTAAGGCCATAGATGAGGTTGAGGTGGTTCACACAGCCTACCTTGACCTCACCAAGGCTTTTGACACCATTCCCCCCTCGGGAATTATAGAAAAACTCACCAGCCTGAACATAAATCCCTACATCACGAGATGGGTTGCCAACTGGTGTACAGACAGAACTCACATGGTTAGAATAGCGGGCACCAGGTCCGACTCTAAACCAGTCACAAGTGGTGTCCCACAAGGCTCGGTCCTGGGACCCCTACTGTTCGCCATATACTTCTCAGAAGTACAGGCAAACACAGGAGGACTATGGCTAACCAAGTTCACCAATGACTGAAAATTAGGAGCCATATTTGACTCTCCGGCTGACATGGACATTCTCCAAAAGGGCCTTACTGAGACAGACACCTGGTGTCAAAGTCATGGTCTCAAGCTAAATGCCAAAAACTGCATAGTCATCCCGTTTGGGAAAAACAAAACACCCATGAATTACCACATAGGTGGCAGCCACCTTAATACAGAAGAGGTAATAAGAGATCTGGAGACCCAGGTAGATAGTAAGCTCTCCTTTGGCAATCATATTGCCAAAGTAGTTAGGAAATCCTTCTATGTAGTCCATCTAATTACTAAAGGGTTCACATCTAGAAATAAAGAAGTTATAGTGCCCCTCTACTCATCACTCATCAGACCCATCATAGAGTACAATGCCCCATTTGGGATGTACCTCACAAGACACTTCCAACAGCTGGAAAGACCACAAAAGTACATCACCAAGAGGATTACTGGCCTCAAACATATGTCCTATGCAGCCCGACTGGAAAAACTCTGGCTGTACTCAGTGGCATATCGCTTACTCAGAGGTGATCTCTACCTGACTTACAAAGCCATGTCCAACTCAGAATTGATGGATATGCTCCACCTAAAGAAATCCAAGTCACTGTGAGCCACTCGCTCTAGTGAGCTAAACCTCGCCACAACAATAAATAGAACATGCTGGAGGGATAGATTCCTGTCCCAGGGACTCCCCATGCTTTGGAACAAAATTCCTAACTACATTAGGCAGAGCCCCCTCACTAACACTCTTCAAGAGAAACCTTGACGAGTGGATGGGTAACAGAAAATATACCCCTGGGGTCACTTCATTGGCTCTTCTTGACAGGGGCTCAGTTAATTAATCAATTGGGTGGCAAAAGCTGACACACTCTGGTTAGGCTTATAAATGCCCTTGGGTAGATAGCCTAGTACCTACCTATGAACCTATGAACCAAACAAACAAACAAACAAACAAACAAACAAACAAACAAACAAACAAACAAACAAAGCACATATCCCAGATGGTATGTTAGTGCCTAGTAATCCTACCATGGAGGACATCATGAAGCCAACAAAACAGAGTAAAACAAATAGTAAATATGTTTGAATAACAATAAATGTATATTAAAATTTGTAATAAAACTGTTCCTCTACTTGGCAGGATAAAAAATTACTTAAATAAGATGCCGTAGTACTCGGACATGCAGAGTAAACGCTGGTGTCCTAGCAGTGGAGTTTATTTTTTAGTTGGCTGTTCACATCACCACCATTATTATGGTACACTCTTTAAATATATTTTGAACCCCCCCACCCCCCACCCTCTTCTATTAGTCCATCTTTCTTCCCAAAGTCTGGCAATGAGACATGTACTGATGAAGAGGCAGGAATTTGGGTCATCTTCTAGCAGGGATTTAGGAGATTTTCAGTGTTTATAAATGTATCTCTTTTGAAGTAAGTTGCAATGCCAGGTTTAACACACTACAAGCTTGAATAAAGTCATGATGGCTTGCAGGAATGGATGCACTCCGTGCTGAGCTCGCTCTCCCAATTTCCTGTACTTTGGTGCACAATTCTGAGCTTCTACAAATGTTGCTCCTGTGATGGGGGTCACAGCCATCTACTTGCACCTGGTATGAACACACCAGCTTTGCCTGCTTACTCTGTCCTTTGTCAGCACGTCTAGCTCCTGACACACTAGTTGAATCTGAATCATCTGTGATACAGTAAGTGGCATATTGAAGCTGCTTGTCAATATGGCATATCTTTCATTGTGAATATAGCACAGTTTGTATCTCTACATGCAAATTATGTTTTGTCATTTTAGTCACATGAAGGACAACTGCTGATATTTCACTTTAATACCATAGGTAAATGATATCCCAGTCTTTAACAGAAATAGATGAAATAATTCTAATTCTGTCAGCAGATCTCCCCATATGTACCCTTACAATTTGAAGTTTTTTGAACAATTTTGTGTTGTTTAGCATCAAGACACAGTATGAGAGACAAGTGACTGTACTTGTCTTCCTGTTACAGATGGGTTTTCACATGTACTGGGGGAAAGAAACTAACTGGTGCTTCTATGATACATGATAGTGCTTAAAGGACCACTGTATCTGAGTATGTTTACTATTACACAAGAACCAAACAAATTTCAAAAAAGTCCAATTTCAGGAGAATAAAAATCACATTCCCAGTCCAAGTCCTGTTTAACCGCTTGGAGAAAACATCAGTTTAAATTCCCAAGATATCCGTTTAGTTTATGAAGGAAGATGTGCAGCTTGATTTTTAGACATTGTAGTCAATTAATGTCTGAATTAAGGACATGTATACTTTAGTAAAAGATGAATGACACTTGTATCTGACTATAAAATATGGTGCTCAATATCAGCCCCATTTTCCCACCACTTATAAATAATGTTTTGTGTCTGTTCTATGCAGTCTTCAATTCCAGTATTATTTTATCACACCCTACCCTTTGCAATGCTATATTCTAAAATGGTTTTGACATTTATGGTACAGGTGGAAAAGAAAAGCATGTCCTGGAAAGGTTCCTGGGGTACATGTCTGCTTATTGTCTTCTGATTTCCTAACAGACCTCCTAGCTTTATTTATCATGTACTGTAGGCTAGCTATTCCCATGTCCAAGCAGTGAGATACCTTTGTGAGTTTGGCACAATCTGCTATATCAAAAGCTTAACTAAAATCTATGTACACTGTATCACATGTTTCAGGTCAGATGGCAGTATGTGTCCAGCTACAGCTGCAGACTACCCTTCCATAAATGTGTATTGTTGGTCATTACTAACATGTGATCTCTCTGGTACTTACATTAGTAGTATTACAGTGCATATTTCAGATACATCTGAGAAAACATTAAGCTGCTCCATCTATAGGTGACACGGATTATTTTCTCATTTACCTTCCATAGTGATACTATAAATACATTTCCATTCAAGAGCTATTGCAGATGTACTAAGGTATTACTAAATTAACTCTATAGGAGAATACCTTGATAACTTCATGTTTTCTGCTGATGATTTCATCACTTATACATCCCTTCATTCCACCAGCCTTCATTGTTACTCTGCCATCTTTAGAGTTTGCAGTATGTCTCAGGTCTTTTTGGTCACTTATTATAATTAGTATTATTTTTTTCTGTAGTTACTATACATTAGTTTTATTGCTAATCTATTACTGTATATTTCTCCAACCTGAATTTAATTTTTCTTGTTTTACACCATTATTTCAGCTTTACTACTATGGTCTTCATTCTTTCCTCATCATCTTGTGTAATTGTCTAACTTCATGTCATCAATAACAGGCAAACTATTTTCCCACTTTCTGCAATGCCAGTTTTGAAGATAATGGAAATAACCCATTCCAGTACTGCTTCCTGTTGCATCTCATTTGCTACCATCTTGTCGTATAAGTAAACTTCATTTGCCACCATCTTGTCATATAAGTGAACTTCATTTACCACAGTCTCCTGATTTCTTTTATTTGCTGGAGTTTTACTAATGCATCCTCCTTGAGTCTCACTTCATGTTTTTTTTCTAATTTGTTTGCTAACCTGTTCTGAAGTACTCTTTGAAATGTTTTGCTTGAAGTCTAAGATGGACACACCCACAATCATTTGTTAATACCCTGGTCATTCAGTCAAAGATTGCTGTTATATATGTTTGATATAACCCTCCTGTTGCGAATCCAAGCTGCCTTGTGTGCAGTTGTCCATGACCTTTCAGATACTGTAGAACTACTAACATTTCAATTAAGTTTGTCTGGTCTTTCATTTTTTGAATCCATGCTGTCTTGAGTCCAACATACCATTGTTTTGTAAACACTCCAAAATGATTTCCTTCAACAATGATTCTACAATATTCCATATAGCTCAGCTCAGTTGGACAGATCAGTACTTTACAGATTCTGTCTCATCAACAACCTTATGAAGGGAAATCACATCTGCTGTTTGTCGGACTTTCAGTACCTTTCCATCTTTTCATGACTAAAAAGGTTTATTCATGACATGACCAGTCCCCAACCAGTTCTGGTAAAATTCCATTAGTTCCTATAATTTTCTGCATTTTTATTTTATTTTATTTATTTTTTTACCATTCTTTCAGGAAACTTTCTTCTATGAAAGGATTGGGATTAAACCTATTAGCATTAAAACTGCTATTGGCAGGACTTGATGAATCTGTACTCTCACTTTCTCATATTTTTTTCTAATTTGTTTACTATTTAAGTTAGTTGGTCCAAGATTCATTTTCTGTAAAAATATGGGTTAAGGCACATAATCCAGTATAGTACGTACAGAAAACATAATTTTCAAATACATTTCATAAAGTGCATTTTACATCAAAAGTTGTATATTGCAAATTTACATATGCACTGTAATTTCAGCTGGATATATTGGTTCATAGGTGATTACTGGGCTAATGGCTTAGCCATTAATATGTTAAAAAAGGTATTAATTTAGCAACTGTCCTTTTCACTGTTCTTTACTATCCACTGTATACAACATTTTAATCAATTTTAGAAATATGTATAGCTGCCATTCATTTTCTCGTGCTAGAATAATCATAATAATGTATTTGCCAGATTCATTTTCTATTTGGGTATGTTTTTTTTCCTTTTCCTGGACTGTACCTGAAAATAGATGGCTGTATTTAACAAACTGAGGAGATTACCAAATAATAAGGCATACAAAAACATTTTTTCTTCACAGATGATAGAAACATTGATTGGCACATGGACCCACACCATTGCACACTGTATAAATTCAAAGAAGGAATTCTGCTCTCTTAGGAAGAGGGGCAGGATGCAGTTAGGCTGCACAAGTAAGCAGCATCCCATCTGCTCTCTTAGGAAGAGGGGCAGGATGCAGTTAGGCTGCACAAGTAAGCAGTATCCCATCTGTTCTCTTAGGAAGAGGGGCAGGATGCAGTTAGGCTGCACAAGTAAGCAGTATCCCATCTGCTCTCTTAGGAAGAGGGGCAGGATGCAGTTAGGCTGCACAAGTAAGCAGTATCCCATCTGCTCTCCTAGGAAGAGGGGCAGGATGCAGTTAGGCTGCACAAGTAAGCAGTATCCCATCTGCTCTCTTAGGAAGAGAGGCAGGATGCAGTTAGGCTGCACAAGTAAGCAGTATCCCATCTGCTCTCTTAGGAAGAGGGGCAGGATGCAGTTAGGCTGCACAAGTAAGCAGTATTGCAACTGCTCTCTTAGGAAGAGGGGCAGGATGCAGCTAGGCTGCACAAGTAAACAGTATTGCAACTGCTCTCTTAAGAAAAGGGGCAGGATGCAGCTAGGCTGCACAAATAAGCAGTATTGCAACTGCTCTCTTAGGAAGAGGGGCAGGATGCAGTTAGGCTGCACAAGTAAGCAGTATTGCAACTGCTCTCTTAGGAAGAGGGGCAGGATGCAGTTAGGCTGCACAAGTAAGCAGTATTGCAACTGCTCTCTTAGGAAGAGGGGCAGGATGCAGTTAGGCTGTACAAGTAAGCAGCATCCCATAGACAGTGAGGTGTAGTTTGACACAAGATGCTGGATACCCCCTTTGAATCAGTTAGGGGACTGTGATGTGTGGTGGAATGCTCATTTCCATTTTGTCAAACTGTACTAGAAGTATCAGACGTATAGTAACGGTCAAAAATGGATGTCCCTTTAATTGATGGCTGGAGATGCTGTCATTCACTTAAGTGGCACATTTGCATCTTATCTTTAATGTGGTATTTTTTCTGCCCATAAAAAGTCTCCTACAGATGTGTCACTACAGTGTCTTATGCATACTCTCTTGTGAATTGGATATTAGTTAATTACCCAGCATGCTTGTAGTGAACAGCAGGTATACCCAGCCCCATCTACCACACCATATAATGGAAAGCAGGAAAGGCCACTGGTGGTGGTGCTAAAACAGACAGCCTTCATATCTCATGGTATTACTAAAACATTGTTGCATTCTTTATGAAAAACGTTCATGTCTTTTCAAAGTGCACAATAATTGAAAGTATGTTGCCTTGTAGTGTAACTGTTTCCCTGTGGAGCATTGCCTTATTGTTTTAATTTCAAAAATGTTATAGCCGACCAGAGTTTATGATGAACTTCTTCATTGTTTATTTATTAGCAGACTCTCAAATTCAATTAGGATATATTTCCCACAGTTGCATTTAAAATGTCACAGTTCTGAGGATAGCATTGACAGTCTAACTTGAAATAGGAAAAGCTGATAGTCAAAAACACTAATATGATAAAATTCATTCAAGAGTGTACAATGTCTTAAAGCACATCATATAAGTAAGCTTTGTGTACTATAACTTTTATTAATATGTGGTGGGTGAAGGTGTCTAATTTGTCAGTCTAAGTTTTTTTCACTCTGATATCACTGCTGTGTCAAAACGTCTGCAGTATATTTTAACATTATCCACAAGATAATGCAGAAACTTTCAAAAATTAGAACATAGCATATGTCTGTACAAAGCATTAACTGTTTGCTTAAACATAATAACATACTGATGTTTATACAGAAACTGGTAAAACATTCTTCTCATCGTCTGAATGTAAAATATATCACATACTGTTACAAGTTACAATGTATACCAGTTTTGTTTTCTAAATTGTAGTTAAAACTTAGAACTAAGGATTCTGTTCATGTGCATCAGAATTAACATAGGACTTCTGCTTATGACACAGTGGAAATTGCAGAATCCATGTCTGTATGTCTGAGTTTTGCTGAAATACCTCAGGAACAACTAAAAAAATACTTCTTTAGGAAGGTTTTCAAAATTGGAACTTCTCTTATTTACAAAAGTATGGGCCTTTCCAAACATTCTGTATAAATCAGGATATCACTGAGCAATCTTCTAATAATTATTAATAATTTATTTTCTTTCCTTGTACTATGCAGCAGAAAAAGAATTGGTGAAAGCTTTTTCCATGAGATTACTACTTTTCTTTTGTACTTGATTTTTAAACAGAATATCTTCTGCTTATTATCTTATGTAAATTACCTGTACAAGTATATCATGGTATATACTACCTAAAACAAATCCTTCAATGTACTTAATTCAGAAAAGAAAATTTCATCTGAAGTAAACAATCTTTTAGAGTTTATAGAAACTGGATCTCCAGCACTGCATCCAATACACCAGATAGGATTTTACTAGATGTATACAGAGAAGAATTACAACGTCCTTTTTTCTAGCTGGTAGCCGTTCTACTTACAGATTATATGCAGTTTCCTTGCAACATTTCTTTCAGCATTTATTTATGTCATTTGATTTGTTTTGAATCTTTCAATGTAATCTCTCAACCCATTCTACTTTTGTTGTTGCTACCCCTTTTCACCCTCATTTGTGAACTTTTCTCTTAGACATTTTGTTTCCAGATGCAACATCCTGTATTTTTTGTATTTTGACCACGTATCTAACATGCATAAATCTTGTTCCCTCTATCTAGTTGTTACTCTTCCCTCGCATATCAATCATCTTGTAGAACTTAGTGTTATATATAAAACATATACTTTTTTCTAAACTCACCTCATGTGGTAGCAATCATAAATTAGTTTAAAAAAGGACCGTGTTCAGTACTGAACATTGTAACCCCCTCTTTATGAGAGAAGACTAAATTTATTCCTACTTGCATCTGTATTATATTATTCAGCCAATGTGTTTCACCATTTTTTCTATTCTGGAACCTATTCCAGGGTTGCCTAAACTATTTACTAATCTTTTGCATGATGCTTCATTAAATGCCCTGATGAAGTTTGTTCACCTTGCAATGTTCATCATATCTAAATATTTTGTGTGCTACTAACTCATCACAGTCACTTTTAATATGTTTTTATTATACATTAATTTCTTCTATCCCATAATGGCTATCATGGGAACCATCATACTGATGTGGTTTTGTTTCTCAGTTTGTCTTTGTCGCAGAATACATTTTGGGTCCCTATAATATAGTATGGTCTTGTTACTATAAATATATATATATTTCCTCCTTTTAGTTACATTGATAGTGTTTTAAGTTACTGGCTTCCTAGGTCATCTGTGCAGGCAATAGCATTGCTGCTTTGCAACTGAATTACATTGATTATTACTTTCTGTAATCTGGTTAAAGACAAAAAAGTTTATATTTCATTTACATTTTCTCCAGTACAGAAGAAGTGAACAGTAGGCATGCATTAAATGTTCAAAGGTGTTGCCCTTAAAAATGTCAGGCTTCCTCTCCCACACTCTTGCAAGATGTGAAACTACCTGGTTTTATTCATTCATGTGTCACTGACAATTGTCATTTCACGGACCTAGTAAGACAAAGGACTGCTGCCTGTACTTTTTGTGCTGTGCTTAGTTTTGTAGTTAAGTAGATAAAAGCAAACCTTTACCATCCAGCAATGGGTTACTGGTTTATTTTTGTAAATGTGTAGTATAATTCACCCCTGTCCTTTGTAGAACAGTTTCTCCAATAGCCACCTGTTTAGAAAAGAGTTTCATTTTAATTGTTATTTTATGCTTTATAGCACTTTGGCATTAGAAATATACAGTTGCAGGATGTATAATTGTGGGTGATGATTAATAGACTATGCCAAGCAACCAGAGACACATTCTTTTCTGAAATAATAGAAAATTTAATTAGGAAAATAATGGAACCTTGATCTGTGACAGGGAAACAATTGGAGAGAAATGAAAGTTAATGAATCTTTTTTGGTACTAAATAACATCTAGGTGATGTTACAGGGAGGACAATAAATCTTGGATAAGGTTAACTACCTTGTGAAGTGGATTTTTCCTTTAAGATTCTTGTGGACTGACATTCTGTTGTGAATCCATGGGCCTTGGCCTTATGACTTATTGGACTCTAGCTATGCCAGGGTACTTTCCTGTACAAGTGGCTCAAGGGATTTTCCACCACTAAGTTCAAATTATGAATGGGTTTGTTTACTGGTGCTGTTGCTGCCGTATTCCTCTATATATCTGAAAATGAATCATTTCCATTCATCTTCCATTTCTCAGAGGCTCTACTCTCTTCCCAGTTATTTGTTAAGAACAGGTAATTAGGCAATTTTAAAGCACAAAGATTGTATCTTGCCAACAATGGTCTCTATAATCAAAGCTATTGTTTTCCCAATAATAACATATGGCTGAGCGACTATCAGTAAGTCTATATACCAGAAAAATCAATACTTTTGAACTGTGGTATTAGAGAAGACATTTGAGAATTCTGTGTTGTTGTTGTTTGTCTTTCGGCTTTTTCCCAGTTAGGGGTCGCCACAGCGGAACTCTGGTCCGCTAATGATTTCACAAATGCCGAGGTGCCAACTGTTCAACCTTCAACTAAGGCACACCCATTTACGCATGTCTTTCAAACACCCACCTAACCGCGGGGAGGACATACAGACTCTACACAGAAGGCACTCCCCACACTCCAACCGAGAATCGAATGGGAAAACCTCTTGCTGTGAGGCAACAACACTACCGCTGCACCACCCAATCAATCAGTACTTAAGGAATAAACCTAGACTGTTCACTGGAGCCCTAAATAGTACAACTAAAAGTAAAATACGTGGCCACATAATGCAAAGACATGAGTAACCACTGAACACACTGATGCTGGGAAAAACTGAAGCAAAAGGTAAAGGGGACATTAGAGGCTAAGGTGTACAGACAGTATTACTAATGCAATGAATAAGAATTTCCAAGAACTTAAGCAGTTCTTGATGGACAGGTCTGGTGTGTAAAAGTCTTTGAGGTTATGAAGAGTCAGACTCTACTAAATGACTAAATAGTAACATTAATGATATCAGTAGTTCTACCCTATGTTCTTTAAGGGTTCTAAGCTGAATTTCATCAGCTCTCATCCCCTTGCTTACCTTAAATTTTAATTCTTTTTCACTATTTTTGTGGAAGTATGGTTCATCCTATTTGTGCATGGTAATTCTGCTTACTTAATACAATAACTTCCCATGCTGTCTTGAGAACAAACCCAGCTAGCTTAATTAACTTGCAAGCCAGACTTACAACAGCTAATACTAGTTCTGAACTACAAATATACTGTTATCAGGGGGGTGGAAAGAATATTGTTTAACAGGCCACTTTCTGTTCTTATATTAGCCATTATCACAGCGCCACTAAAGTTTTGTTTTACTGAAGCTATATGCCCAAACATCTTCCACTTTCTTAAGCCTCTTCCATTATATTTTCTTTTCTTCTTTATGTTTGTACAACAGATATTGTAACCCTTCTTAAGTAAATTGATCATATTTTCTCATTCTGAGTCTTTGCAGTTTTGACATCTTTCCTGCTTCTTTCTGCAATTGTTGTTAATATTCCTTACTGTGCCTCAGCTTTGCTGTCTTCTTATATTTTCTTAAGTTCCTACAATTTTTGCTCTCAATAATACTGATGACTGCAATCGTTTTTTTTTTTTTTTTTTAATTATTTTTAGTCTGCATTCTCCAAGGTTTTCTGATGTGCTGGTTTACTCCTGTGATCCTCTTATCTTGGAGGTCAGTGTAGTCTGTGTATAATAATTATGGTGATGTGTTGTTCTGCATGTAATTCTAAGTGCAATTACCAGATGAATCCTTGCTTCTACATTTTAATACAAAAACATCAAATGATGTCCTGCTTATGCAGGGATTAAAAAGGATTCACACACACTAATATAGAACTGTAATTCTCCAAATATATCTGAAGTACTGAGGATTAGGCACTTAAAGTTAAGTTAAATCCTATCTGAAATTTAGCATTCATTTTTTATATGATGCATTGTGTTTCAGTTTTTAAACTGCTGTGTGCTTAATACAGATTGTAAGAAATGAGAGAGAGAGAGAGAGAGAGAGAGAGAGAGAGAAGCAAACAAACAGGCAAGTGAAATGCATACTCTTTATTAATATAAAAAGACAGCAAAGTACATGCATATTTAAAAATCACTTCAAGCAGATCAGTAATATAATTCATTTAGGTAAAAGTTAAGATATTAAAAGTAGACCTAACTTATACTGTTCAGTTGTAACTGTGATGAACATTTTCATTTCTTTGCGTTTGCATTTTTGTGGTAGGTAAAGTTTAAACAATTTTACTCCATTATGTAGAATGAATCATTACATACTTTAAGAAAAAAATACAGATGGTGTCTTTACTGGTAGACTTTAGCTTGCTTACAGGCTGTATGATAGATGGGCTTATCGTACATAAATATACCGCCATGCTAATGTCTGCTATACATGTATTGCATTATGGTACTGTGCAATATAAATATTACTGTTTATGATTTTGCACACTTTTGCACTGCCTTAGTGCAAACTAAACCACCAACAATTAATGACTGTAGTCCTGCATTTCTTAATAAAAAAATACATTGATGGTGCATTCCATTGGTGTATTGCAGTATGCATACATGGAAAGAGGCTGTGTTCCTTTCACTTTACTGTAGATTGCAGTATAAATAAAAGGAAATAACCCTGTGTTACCCTTTACATACACTGTCAGTTTCGGTGGATAGTAAACGGGTAAGTGCAATTCGATGGATCGTATATATATATATATATATATATATATATATATATATATATATATATATATAGATAGATATATATAGATATATATATATAAATGTGTATGAATCTTTTATGTGAAACACAAGAATTTCCATGTAAGTAAACTATGGTCAGTACATATTTTCCTCTCTAGTTATGCATTTGGACCATCTATCTATTACAATAATTAATAACTTTCAAAATGTCCATGTGACTCAAGTTTGAATAGAGGCTTGGCCACCTGATGGAGCAGGCAACAGGGGTGTTAGAGGAATAGTAAGGCCTTGCCTCCATGCCTTACTTCTGGGGAGGGACTGTGATGATATACAGGCAGGGCATAGATATTGCTGAGATTCTGGTGCAACTTGGGGGTCTCCATGACTTATCTATGTCAGGCTTGTAGGCAAGTCTGAGAGATGGTCCTGCTCTAGGAACTAGACAGACTCGGTCCCATAGAGCATGTCATATTGCAGGCAGACACATGTGTATATCATGAAAGGTAGCAAACCCAAAAAGAGAATGACAAAACACTGAATAATTCTCTCCCACTAAAAAAACAAAAGCCCTGTATCCGTTAACCACAGCTACAAATGCGAGATCAAGTGTCGTCTTGGTAGTGATACTGTTAGGGAAATGTTTTTTAGTAATATAATGTATAGGGTTAGTGTTAACACAGGTGAATAAAAATGGAAGGGGGGCTTCACAGTGCACAGCAGTCTACAGATTATGTCTGAATATTTCACAATATTTGTGAAGCAAAATGGAGTTAAGCATTTGCATCTTTACCTCACCACTCAGCCACAGATGGCTGGACCAAAAAATGTGTACATTAATTCAAGGAGGAGGAGGATGTAAAAGCTATGAATCCAGACAGTAAACCCCTACAGCATAAAAGAGATGGTGTTGTCTATACACTGTGGTGTCACATGACCATCCACTTAGGAATGCTGTTCCTAATCAGAAACCTGTATTATAGGTTAGATAAATTAAAGCTGAGTATATGGCACTTCATTTTGGAACAAAAATGCAAAAATATTTAGACGCTTTACTTTTGGAGAGTGACAGAAGGCCAGAGAGTATAGGACTAATGAATGGCAACTTAGGCAAGGTGCTTCAAGGGGTGGGCCCCCTGTGTTGTCTACCTAAGATGATAACCAGCTAGACAGTCCTGAACTAGTGCTTAGACAGTTAATTTGGGAAGAAGTACCCACTGAGCACTAAAGTACTGTGCACATTATGACTTCCTACTACTCAGTCCTTGGTAGGCCAAATGAAATCTAAAGCTGTACCCTAAGACTGATATCTGACCACACTTTTAACTAAAGACAAATGCATAATCAGGAGTAATTTTGAGACAGATGACCAAACAGTTGCATACAATAGGAATGGTGACAACCCAAATTTGTGACAATGATTAGTATTTTAGGATGGTCACCTAACATTTTCATAGTCCAAGAAGTCTATCTGCTGGGATCATTGAAATGAATGACTGAAGTCACAGTATCTTTGAGCAACATGGATGCTACTCTGAGTGCATCAGCAGTCAAGGACACCCCAGATGGGCCTACCCATGTCAGTATTCCATGAGCAGTAACACAACAAAGACACTGTCTTGTGTACCCGAGGAAACCATCACAGAAACTATATTATGAGGTATGTATACATTATATTTTTGATTAAGGAATAGTACAAATTATATAAAATATTGTACTTGATAATATTGTTATCAATACATAACTTCTAATACATAATACAGCAATACTTTTATATTATTCATTTTGTTAACTGGGTAAACTCGCTGTACACATAGTACATACCTTTACAGGGAAACCCAGGAGCTGTCTCTTGTTAGTAGGTTAATGGATGAGGAAAGAATCAAACCCTGTACCCTGGGCTATATAAATAAGCTTTCTAACAGCTCAGAAACTTAAACTTCTGTGCTAACTATCAGACTATGTCAGTAGTATGGGAAAACAAAGGCATAAATTCATTTCAAGAATATGATAAACAATTATGTTCATGGAAGCTGGCTCAAATGCAGTTATGAACTCAACTAGATGATGCATGGATTTAGAAAGTAATCTGAATATAACTGCATTAATTAATTATCTCAGCTCTTACATATGCTAGTATTTTACCCTATGTCCAAATGTTAAGAGCGGGATGTAGCACATGTGCAAAATATGCATGCATGAGGGGGTAGACCAGCTGACCATAACTTAAAAAACAGCAGCCTTGGTCTCTGTGCATGTTTATGCCAACACAAAATATGATCCTTGCTTTATTTTCTTCATTTCCCCTTAAGAATGTCATGCAAGGCCACATTATCCACATATATTCCATCCCTTCCCTTTCAGTCCACAATTTCCAAACACATATCGTTTGTTTCAGTGGGACATCGCTAAATGCCATATTCAGCTTGCCAATATTATCTCATCCCATTACTTCCATGACCGCCCCCCACCCTGTCCCCAAAACCAAATTAAGTATAGATACAAAATTAATCATGGAAAAGGGTTTCAAATCAGGGACAATATTTAAACTAATGGTAGCAATAATTTACAGAGATGACAAAATAAATGGCCATGAATTAGCATTCACTTTCTGTGCTAAAACAAGTCTGAACTGTAGCGATTATCATTATTAGTTGATCTAACAACATTTCTCAACATTTTGCTGAATTTAAGAGGAGGGAACAGAATTTTGAGCCAGAATCCAAGATGTCCTTGAAAATCAAGGACAGTTATAAGGCTTGATCACCTCTATTTCACAGTATGCAACTTTTTCTGGTTCTCTTTTACTTCTCCACTACTGCTTTATTTAGCTATTCAGGAAAAAAATGAACTGTTCTTGTGGGAACAGAAATATGCCTTTCTGCATATATTATTTAATAGCTGTCAGAAGCAGAAAGAATAAAAGACCATAAAATGTATAATTTTTATCTGAGATTCACAGAAACCAATAAGTTAGCAACATTTAAATGTCAGGATAATATAAACAGCAGTGTATGTTCTATATGGACAGAAAAGTATTTTGTTTAATTTAATAACATAAATAATAAAGAGATGGCAGTGAGCTGAAATGACTTTTTATAGTTTAATATCCTGGTTGAAGTTAAGATTATATATTTTTAATTGCCTAACAATGATCCACTAATTACAGTGTAGTGTTTAAATTCATCCAGCAAGCATTGGTTATTGTGTTTTTAAGTAATGAATTGTTGTAATAGTCATACTGAAACCAGGGCTTGCTGAGTACCAGGCTAAGCTCTTGACTTCCTTTAGCCAGGGAACTGTTTCTTCAGAAATAAATGTGTATTTCATGTTGGCACTAGTAATGTAATGTTTGACTGTTCATGGGTAAATTTGTCTCTTATATGGCTTCATTTCTGAATATCATAGGCCTTCTTAAGTAAGCCACCGAGGACGAGTCTTAACTGAAGTACTCAGCATCATCCATTTTCTTCACACTACATTCAAGACAAGTAATTATGATGCAAATATTTATAAAATACATTCACGATGAATATCTCTGGTATGTGTATTTCTCAAATGTATAGCAACATATGCAAAAAAAACTATTTTCTGTGCAGAGCAAAGTAATGCCTGCTTATAATCACCAGATAAGAACCTGGTGAGAACCATTCTCCTATCTGTTATTGCATTTGCTGTCTTATTTTTAACAGCTTCCATTTTCTGAACCTTGTTATGTTGTAACAACTCAACAGTATTTGCAACAACATCCTCTGTAGTGCTACCGCTACCATGTTCTTGTTGACATACCTATCCAAAGTTATTAAGCTTATGTACCACATAGCAAGCTTCCTGTGAGTCCTGTTACATCAACTTACAGTCAGGTCATAGCTTTTGCTGCACAATTCATCTCAGAAAACATTCATCACACGTTATTATACCTTCTCTGACTGTATCGTCCTTCAGAGGGGCTGATTATTATCTCATACTCGCTCACCTTCCTCCTCTCCCAAAATAGAATGAGCTCTGCCCTGCAAGAATTTAGTGTTATGCTTCATGCAAGCAGAAATATGTAACAAGAGTGTTTGTTAAATATATATATATATATATATATATAAGCCATATGCATGACCAGCCTGCTGCGCTGTACTATCCTTCTAATGACGTTTTATTAGATGTTTCTGGTGAAAAATCCACACATGTCTAGTTTTGCTTACAGAATGTATGTCTGTATTATGTTTGTTCAAAGTAAAACTTCGGAAAGCTAAATTGAGTCATACACTATGAGTTGAAAATTTCCTTCTGCCTTTCTTCTTTTTTTTTTCTTCAGAAATCTATCATTTTTGCTCTTAATTTACCACTCATTTTGATGAGATGATCATACTGTAAATAACCTAGTGCACCTTTATGTCTTGCTCAGAACTTTATTTTGTATTGATAGTGAAATATACAATATTTCTATTGGTTCAATATTTGTTTGGATTTTGTCTGAGTACAATTCACATAGTTTCCATTATACAATTTTATCTGTGCTGCTATAATTTGCTACATCTTTTGTAATATCATGCAGACATCATCAAAAAAGACATCATCTTGCTTAAGAATAGAGCTGCTGTATTCAGATGATATGAAAAATTAGTACATTAAATATCTTGGAAAGTGCTAGAGCTACAAAGTGGAACTGTGAATGTGTTTGTAGCTTACAGAACTTTCAGTTGTGACCTCATGTAAAATAGAGCACTGGGTAAATGATTTCATGGCTCCCATGCATTTCTCCAGTGCCCCCACCTGTTTTTTTTTTTCATCCAGGCCTTTCCACACCATCCAAACTTATTTTTTCTTATTTTCTTAGGCATTGTCATACTCTTCACATTTGTGTTGCATCCTTTCAACAAAGACGAACAGGCCAAAGCTGTACTGTGATAACTGTGAAAGAAATGATTGAGTTAAGCTGGGGTCTGTAGGGTGCTAGGTCCCAAGAAGTCATTGGGTTCTACATGCTTTAGAGTGCATTTTATGGCCTTTATTCTGCTACTTTTTGATCCAGTGACAGTCTGAACACAAATAATGACTATGAGATGAAATTTGGTCTTAACTCTTCAAATTCTTTCTTGCTTCCTTTCAACACATCCTAAATGGCCAAGCTATTCAGTAATAACTATGAAGAAAAGAAATGAATTAAACTGGGGTCTGTGGGTCACTAGGTCCGCAGAATGTCTGGGGTTATGAGGTACATTATAGAGTTTTTTCTAATCTTTTGATCCATTGATGGCCTGAACACAAATAATGTCTAAGGAAAGAAATTTAGTCTTATTTTTGTCAGGGAAGAAATAAATAGAGACTTAACATTAAAAGCTAACATAACAGTAGTTCTCTATTAACTGAAAAGACAAATGCTTGTAAAGATACATAAATTATCTCATATCCTGTCTGTCTCCCTACCCAAGAAATATTAACCTTTTGTGTATTTCTCTGGTGTTTAGGATGAAAAGTGAAGGAATAAATGGCCACTGTCACATATATCAAGTTCCTGCTCTAATACAGATACACAGCCTGCATCAACACCCCTCTCTCCAAAAGAAAGCCGTCTCCTCTATATCCTTCAGATGTCAGACTGGGGTGAAAGTAAACTAACAAGTAGAATACAGTAACATACTTCGACTTCCTGCTGTAAGATGTATATACCCAACAAGCCTCCTCACCTCTGCCTCTGAAAGATAGCTGCTTGTATATACATATGATGACAAAAGTGAGAAAAATAACAATGACAGTAATGTATTCAAACTTTTTGCTCTTAGACAATACACTGCATATAAGCAAGGTACAATGACCTTTTATGTACACATCTGTGGTCTGATTGTGAAGGAATTAAATAAATAATGATTACATTGTCTCCTAGCCCCACAGAAACAAAAGCGACCTTCAGTACACACCTAAGGGAAGAATAATATTAAGATGGATGCTATCAAGACAGACGTAGTGCTGTTTGAGTTTTCAATCTATACTTTTCAGTTCTTATTCAGTTGCAGAACATTCAGTTCTGCAGTTACAGAATGTCAGTCTTGGTTCATTATTTGTTTGGATTTTGAGTACGATTCAAATAGCTTCAGTTATATGACTTATCTATGCTGCTATAATTTGCTGTCTCCACTGTAATATCATGCTTGCTTAACATTCTAATATCGCTGCTCATTACATAAGAAATTCTACTGATCGAACTACTAGAAGTTATCATGATCTTTATTCTGAAAACTGCACTTAAGAGGAAAGCAGTGACATTTGGCACTTTTTGTGACAGATACAGTTATTTACTATGGTTCACACACCTCTGATTTTAGATTATTTGGGGTTAAGGACAGAGGACCACAATAAGACTGTATTCAAATTTACTTATACAACTTGGAGAGGTTTAATACTAGGCCTCAGAAAGATCTGAGGATTTTGCTCTGTGAGGCATTTGACTTTTTTTTGAAAGATAATGACTTGTTAAATGTTCTTAATTGTTACACAAAACAGTCACATGTATGTCTGTCAATGCTATTTGTACCAGAGATGAAAAATATGAATATTTTTTACATTCACACATATTGACACTGCCTCAACAAGCCATGTCTATCACACACACACACACACACACACACACACACACACACACACACACACACACACACACACACACACACACACACACACACACACACACACACAGACACACAAACACAAACACACACACAGACACACGCACATGCACATACACTCTGCCTTGATAAGCCATTTTTTTCACACACACACACAAACTCATACTGACACTGCTGTGATAATGCTGACATCTATGCAGTCACAGAAATGTGGTTCAAAGCTGCAGCGAGCACCCCCGCCTTACCTGGTTACTCATCCTATCATACATTCAGACCCCAAACAGTGGGCAGTAAACCCAAAGGAAGTGGAGTTTCAATATACATTAAAGACATACACACCTCCAGGCTGGTCAAACAGTATGATGCACAGGAGACATTCCAGGTGCAGTTAACCATTAAAACGACCCCTATTCAAATCATAACTAGCTATTAGCCCCCAAATCTGACTCAAGATGCCCATTCTGCCTATATGGACCTATTCAGATCTATCAAGATTCAACCCTTTACCCTGATCCTGGGTGACTTTAACTTCCCAAACATAGATTGGCAGAACTACTCATGCCAGAACACAAATGCCCAGAGATTACTTGATTTTGTCAATGCAAATGCCTTGGAACAGTTAGTTGATACCCCTACAAGAGGTGATAAAATCTTGGACTTGGTATTAACCAACATGAGTAACCACTGCAGCATCCCTATAGTATCATCCTCCCTGGTATGATCCGACCACAAAGCGGTCACGTTCGAAGTCATCATCTCCCCCAACCTCCCTCTAGCTTGGATCAGACATAAAAACTTCTCCAAAACTGATTACAGTCTCTTGAGAGATGGTATAAACACCTTCACAGCCCCTTCCTGGCACCAATATCCAAAATTACACCAAAGCACTATACAAGCATTTATATAGATGCATGGAATCAGGAATACCTGATAGGACTAAATCATCCTCTGCAAGGAAGAGTAAACCTGTCTAGTGGACATCTGCAATAAATAAACGTATAACAAAAGGAAAAATTTGCTGTCGAAGACCAGGAAGGAGCAGTTGCCAAATTGGAAGCAATGTCTCCTTAACCTGAACAAGCAAATAAGAGCACTAGTGAAATCCTCCAAAGCAAACTTTGAGTCCAAATTGGCCACATCTACTAGAGAGACAATCAGAAGACCTTCTTCACAGATGTCCGCAACCTCAAAGGAAGCACCCAGATCTGTTCAGAACTGGTGGTCAAGGGCACCACATATACAAATGCCATAGATATAGCAAACTTGCTGGCTGACAGATTCAGTGAAAACTTTACCCCCCTCTGCCCCCCCCATCAGTAAATCAGGACATCCTCAGTACCTGACCCCTTCCACTTATATCTAGGGAACAGGTCATCACTGTTCTCTCAAAGGCAAAGAATACAGCCTCCATGGGACCCAATAAAATCCCAGGTTGCATTCTATGTGAACAAAGGCAAGAACTTGCAGCACCATTAGGCACCCTATTCAACCAAAGCCTGAGTACTGGCTTTGTCCCTGCTGAGTGGAGGACAGCCACTGTTATCCCTTTACACAAAGATGGAGCATCCACCAATCTGGGAAATTATAGACCCATTAACCTAACTAGTCTGATCTGCAAGGCCATGGAAGACATTATCATGGACCTCATTAACAAGGACATTGGCAACCTCCAAACACTTGATTCTGCATAGTTTGGCCTCATCAAGGGGAGGTCATGTTTGCTAAATCTGGTTGACTTCTTTGAGATAGTCACCAAAGCCATGGAAGAGGGGAAGACAGTGCACACCACCTACCTTGACCTGGCCAAAGCCTTTGACACTATTCCCCACTCAGGCATAATATATAAATTCTCTCAACTAGGCATCAATCCATATGTTATCAGATGGGTAGTAAACTGTCTCACTGATAGAACCCACATAGTCAAAATAGGGGAAAACACCTCAAGCAGTAGACCCGTAACAAGTGGCATACCCCGGGTTAGGTCTTGGGGCCTCTGTTATTTGGGATATACTTTTCTGACCAAAACCAGTGGGATATGGCTGACCAAGTTTGCAGATGGCTGCAAGCTGGGTGCTGTCATCAATTTCACTAGTGATGTGGGCATCCTCCAAGAGGGTCTCACTCAGACAGATGACTGGTGCCAGAAACATGACCTCAAGCTGAATGCCAAAAAATGCATTATCATCATCCCTTTTGGGGAGAGTGATTTCCTCACAAATTATCACCTTAATAACAATGTCCTATGCATGCAATCAGTCGTGAGGGATTTGGGCACCCAGGTTGATAGCAACCTGACTTTTGACCACCATGTTGCTTCCATTGTATGGAAAGCCTTCTACATGGCCCACCACATAAGTAAGGGTATCTCATCCAGGGACAAGGAGGTCATAACATCACTGTGTTCTTCCCTTATGAGGCCCATTATTGAGTACAATGCCGCTTTTGGAATGTACCTCGCATAGCACATGCAGTAACTGGACAGACCACAGAGGTTCCTCACCAGGAGAATCCAGGGCCTCAAACATCTACCATACACAGATAGGGTAAAAGCCCTATGCCTCTACTCTGTTTCATACAGACTCCTCAGGGTGATCTCTGTCTGGCATACAAGGTGATCACGGACCCCACCTTGATGGGACTGCTGCATATCCACAAATCAAGCTCCACTCGACTAACTCACACATGCAACTTCAACCTGGTCTATGAGATCAACAAAACTTGTTGGTGGGACAGATTTGTATCCCAGAGACTCCCCCATGTATGGAATAGACTCCCTCTCCACATCAAGCAGAGTACTTCTTTACCCCTTTTTAAGCACAACCTGAATAACTGCATGGGAAACAGAAAATACACCCCTGAGATTCCACCTGTGTTCCTGCTGGAAAGAGGGATCAGGTGCTGATTTGTCTAAACATCAGCTAAACTCTTGCTTGGCTTATAAGAGCCTCAGGGCCAATAGCCTAGTAACCTCCTATGATCCTATGAACCCAGATCTGTCATAAAATGTGCAAATATAGACAGACACAGACACACAGCATGCTTAACTGCAGGCAAACTGGGAGAATTTCAGTTTAGGTACAGCATGAATATGGGGTGTTTGGGGAAATCAGTGCAGAGAGCCAAACACTGTAACATGCAATGCCACTCACTGCATACCTCTCAACTGCTCTGTTTTTGGTGTTATGACACTAGCCCATAGATTTAACCCTGTGAATCCTAGATCTATGATGTTTCTCATAATGTCAGACCTGTTTATAGGAACATAATTTATTAAGTATATAAACTATGCCTATACAAAGATTCACTATCGCTAACTATATAAGATCAAGGAAATAAAGACTTCCTGCTGTAAAAAAAAAAAAAAAAAGAAAGTGCTCCAGCTATCTGCTATGATTTTTAAAGGCCAGTTCTCTCATTTCTAATGCTTGGAAGTTTAGAGGTATGACTCACTGTGCTTCTAAGCCAATGATCAGTTGCTTTTGGACACTTCCTGTCTACACTGACAAAGAGGGGTACTTACTGTGTTGCATGTTGATGTTTGACTGTGAGGGAAAGTAAAAATAGTATGGACAACTCCTAACTTGTAGGTATACTGCAACCTCTCTCACAACATGCTCATATATATAGGCATAAGCCACAGCAGTAATTATTTTATACGGACTTCAACAAGCACAGTGGATTACTTGATGCTGTGACACTGCTCCAACTATGTTAGCTTGGTGACTCTTTAACAGCAATCAAAGAACAGCAGGGGTGAGTAACTTTTCTCCACAGATAGCCTCTTTAGCTGTCAATTACAGACTCTTTATTCATTTTTTATACCGTGTATATCTGATTCTGATAAAAAATGGCCAGATTAAAGTATTTCTTCTTACTTTAGACAAATGTACATTAATCTCATAAAACCAGATTAAGGATTAGTTTACATTAAATATGACAGCAGAGGCAGTCATTTCCATTTAGAGTTCCTATACTCAACAGTCATGGCCACATTATTGATTACATACATATTAGATGTCTGGTTCTGGTTAAAAATGATAAATAATGTCCCCAGGAATGCATTTCAAGTCAATTTAGCACAAATATAAGTAGGCACAGTAAGGTATTCCAGCTTGTTTCACACAAATGCACACTAGTCCTGTAAGGGATAATTAATGACTGTTTAAATTGAGCAAATGCAAAAGGTTCAGTTGCTTTCATCAATACAAAGCCCTCACTACCAGCAAGCATTTTAGCCACTTTGATGACTGTGAACAACTCAGTGATATGAGTATAATAAAATAATGGCTGCACTAATATATTTCAACTGTGTTTCACACAAACACAAACTAGCACTTGACAAACCAAGCATCACATAGTTTATAATATAAACATCAATGTATTTCAACTTTGCTTCATGCAAACAATTGTTAAACTATTCCATCTTGCTGCACACCAATCCCACTAGTCCTACAAAGCCAGAATAATAAGCAAGTGACTACATAATCTGTAAACTGTCATTCAAAGACAGATGCTGTACTTGGCAGTTATAGTTGTTTTTCTGCCTGTGTACATATTATATATCAGACTGCACTAAAATAATAAAAAAGACACAGGCCATAGTCATGCATTTAATTCACATTTCACAGAAAAATGCAGTTGCTAGTAGCCAGACCTGCAAAGATCTCCACTGCCCATACTGCCCATATTTGATTATTTGCCAGCATTAAAAAAATACCTTAGGCTACCAGCAAAGTGATGGTCCACAAGCCACCAGCATCAGATCTACTTTTTCCATTCCAGTTTTACAAGATTTATGCTCCTTGTAATCTCACAGTCTAGGACACCAAATGTAACAAAAGGCAGCTCAAATGGATAAAATGTGAGTCAAGAAGAAATTTAAAATTCAAAAACAAAAATGCATTGGCATAAAGAATACCACAGTAATATTAATTTCATTTGATACACCACAAGCTTTTGCACATGTAAATTTTAAATTTTGGAAGGATATGAGATTAATTTGATATATGTTTTTAACAAAATGTAATGTGTAATTGTTTCTGGAATATTAATGGATTAGTGATGGCAGCTGATTGAAGAATTCTATATGTATGTGTGCTCCAGTCTGTGTTCTCCTTATTACACTTGAGAAAGAATGTGAGTGTAAAACCTTGTGGAGTATTGACTACAGTTAATATTACTATGGTATCCTTTAAGCCTGTGTGTTTTTGTTTTTATTTCTGGGCATCTCACAATCTAAACAATGAATCTTGTAGATCATGAGTGGAACAGATTAGAGGATCCACACATTGATTGGACATGTGGTTTACATCACCTTCCTGAAGGGCGTTGCAACTATTGCTGCTTTGAACAGGTGCGCCAAAGGCCATTTATTTATTTTATTTTTAAGGTAAAGAAATTATACATTTCTTTACTTTAAATAAATAAATAAATAATGAAGAAAGTGCCCCAAGTTGAATGGCATCCTGGGTGATCACCTAGACTACCTATGTGTAAGGCTAGTTATGCCTGAACCTTGGCTCTCTTACAGCCTTTCCTCATTATCTGCATTGACAAAGGTGATTTCACGTATCAAACACCAAATGAACTTTTGGAATAGAAATGCATAATACCAACTGTAGAACTAATACAATGGAGTCCTACAGATAGGGAAAACTAACTACAAATGAATAAATGCATGAATACTTCTGTACATACATACATAAAATAGTTAAAATGTAGACTGAAGTTGTATTACATATTAAAATACATTACAACCACATTCTCATTGAAATGCATTGCATTATTAACCTCATTTCCTGGTGGGATTCATGGAGAGAAGATATGTTTCAGTTCATGGAAGGTGGCATTCCTACATGTCCGAAAGGTTAATATGAAGTGGAAAGTGGGAGGCATATGATATAAGGGTTGGAATAGAAGATAGCTGTGGTGTAAGAATGTTTACTTATCGGGGAATAAAATAGTGACATCAGCTGATTTTATTTATTTCAGTTGCTGAACTTTGTATGATTTGGTACCCACTAATAGCTTAAAATTGGTTGTCTGTTCCTATTGCATTATACTCACCAGGTATGATAGATAATCATTCCTTGGTTTGTGTGTAGCATAGGAGAGTAACAAGAGATTAAAAAAAGTGTAGAATTTAGTTACTTGAGAATATTTTCTGTTTGTGTACCAAGAGACCAGGTATCTTTTGGTTTCTTGAATTTGATTAACAGACTGCATTAGGAGCAAAACAGTTTGCATTTATTTCTTTCCTAAGTAGACACTGAATAGGAAGAACAATGTTTAACTTCACTGGTTTATTTATCCAAACATTTCCTTATGAGATACACAGTTTTGTTTGCAGATAACCTGCTTTTACATGCCTATCAGATGATCCAGTGCTTAGGTACCAGTCATTCAAGTTCATTGCTGTTTTAAGGGTATACCTAAAACTAACCCCCATTATTTCTTTTGTTAATCACTGTGTTTTGCAAAACTATCTTCTAGTAATTATAAAACCGTATGAAATTTTTTGTTTCTACATACCACAAATGTGTAAATTTTGCTATCAATATTTAATTATAAAAATTTATAAAATATCCATTTTATTCAACTGTATTGCATTAATTTTGTAATTAGCATTTTTACAGTCTCTAATTTTATTGAATTGTATTATATAATTCTTCAAGGGCAGCAGGCAATGAATTTGTAGATAAAACATTGAGATGTAAAGTTGTGTACCAGTGGCAACCTCTTCATTAGTTACAGATTTCTTTAATGTGGAATTCAAATGATTTTACTTCTGCAGAGATTTTGCATATCGAGTAATATTGGCGGATTGCGAGTAGCCTTTTAAGGTGGAAATTTTCTGAAATGGGTAGATATTGGTTCATACATTTTGTTTCATTGCTTATTAAAAGAATGTTTAAAGCTACAAATTTAAAACACATTCTAACAAGTGATGCTGTATTTATACAAGGAATATAATTTAATACAATCAGGAAGGTGAATCAAAGAACAAATACATGTATGCATGGCCTTAAAAAATGTGTGCAAGGAGTCTATTCTTTGAAAACAGCCCAAAGGTAAACTTAATCTTCCTCTGGCAAGATACATTTTATATGTCTGTGTTCTACATGAATTACAAGGAGAACTGGCACCACACCTGAGTGCCTTATTCAACCACAGCCTCACTTCAGGCTTCATAACCACTGAATGGCGCAACACCAGTCATTCCACTCCACAAAGGAGGAGCGACTACTGACCTTGGAAACAACTGCCCCATCAGCCTAACAAGCATGATCTGTAAGGCCATGGAATGCATCATTACGGACCTCATAAACAGGGATATAGAGAAGCTTCAAACCCTGGATCCCTCGCAGTTTGGATTTGTGAATGGCAAATCATGTCTGCTCAACCTGATAGACTTCTTCGAATCTGTCACCAGAACGGTCAATGAAGGCAAGGCAGTCCATACAGCCTACCACGATCTAGCCAAGGCCTTCAACACCATCCCCCACTCAGGGATCATTGACAGACTCACTAACCTAGACATTAACCCTACATCATAAGATGGGTTACCAACTGGTTCATGGACAGAACACATGCAGTGAAAGTAGTGGGCTCCAAGTCCGAATTCTGGGCAGTTACAAGCAGAGTCATACAGGGATCTGTCCTGGGTCCTCTCCTGTTTGGTATCTACTTCTCTGATGTTCAGACCAATACCAAGGGACTCTGGTTAACCAGATTTGTGGATGACTGCAAACTGGGAGCTATTATTGATTCTCAAGCTGATGTAGGCATCCTGCAAAAAGGCCTCACAGACACCAACGACTGGTGCCAGAGCCATGGTCTTAAGCTCAGTGCTAAAAAGTGCATCATCATCCCCTTAGGGAAAAACACAGTGCCCATGAACTACCACATCGATGTAGCCCTCTCAACTCCCAAAGTATAAGAGATCTGGGAACACAGAGATAGCAACCTCTCCTTTGACAACCATGTTGCCACAGTAGTCAGGAAGTACTTCTATGTGGCACACCTCATTACAAAAGGCTTCTCATCCAGAAAGAAAGAAGTCATAATCCCCCTCTACTCATCCCTCATTAGACCCATTATAGAGTACAATGTCCCATTTAGCATGTACCTCACTAGACACCTACAACAACTGGAGAGGCAACAAAAAATCCTCACAAAGAGGATCCTAGGACTCAAACATATGCCCTATACAGACAGACTTAAAAATCTCCAGCTATACTCCATCTCATATTGCCTACTTAGAGACGATCTCTGCTTGACCTACAATGCCATGTCTGACCCAGTGTTTCTAGACATGTCTCATCTCAAAAAGTCTCAATCCCGCCGCACCACATGCTCCAAAGACCTCAACCTCATCACTACAATAAACAGAACTTGCTGGAGGGACAGGTTCCTAACCGAGAGACTTCCCATACTCTGGAATAAACTCTCCATTCATGTCAAGCAGAGCACTTCACTAGCCCTCTTCAAGAAAAATCTTGACAAGTGGATGGGTAACAGGAAATTCACCCTGGGGATCACTTCAACAGCCTTGCTTGATAGGTGCACAAGGAACTAATGTCCGGCAACAGGATAGCTGGGAGTATTCTTGGGCTAGGCTTGTGTTGGCTCCAGGGCCATTAGCCTAGTATTCACCTATGAACCTATGAATGTGTGTTTTCATGCCATTTCAATGAATGTGAGTTTTGCCATTTCAATAAATGTGAGTTTCAAGGGCAGAGAAGTTTACTGCTCATGCTATGTCTGTTTTCGTTGTGAGACTGTATTGTTTGTTTAGCAAATGGCTATTAGTGTTTGTGCTATTTTATTTCAATATCTGTAATCATTGTAGAAATAAATGAAAGAACAGTATGCACACTGATAGATTTGACCAGTGTGTATGGTAACTGGTGAGAAATAGCCAAATAACAGAACATTGTACAGGGTAAGGAGGGGGCTGTGCTGGGGTGGGTAGGGGGGGTTGCTGCAGGAGCTGCTGCTCCGGGACACCAGTCTATTACCCTGCCTAGGACCCTATTTGACCATGATCTGGCTCTGGTATTTAAAAGAAGAAATACGTACGCAAAGGTGGTTGCAGTTTACCTGCATTACAATATATCTTTTTCTTCCTTCTTCTTCTCCTTTCAGCTTTTCCCGGTTAGGGGTCGCCACAGTGGATCACCTGTCTGCTCATGATTGGCAGTGAAGTTTTACGGTGTTGAGTTGCCAGCCCAGCACCCAACCCTCCTTTTTCTTTCTATGCATTTAAATAATTTAAGGAAATTACTGGAGTGGCTTTCTTGGGGAGTGGCCTACCTGTGGGTGTGGCTCAAACAGGAGTGTTTCATGAGTATGGTGTTGGTGGGGCTTAATGGGCGCCGGGGCACTACTTCACCTAGGGTGCCATTTCGGCTAAGGCTACCCTGTCTGCTGCTGAAGATTTAGGTTCCTGGCTTTGGAGTTTGCTAAACTTTTAGAATTGCTGAGATAATAGGAAATTTCCAGGTGAAAGTGAGGGTGATAGTTGCAGTTCTGGGAAGATAAATAATATTGGCCAGCGCTTTAGCTGTCTACAGCTCTCATTTTTCCTGCTAATTTATACTGCATGAGCAGTTAGCCTTACTCTAAGACTCTTGGAAGTGAAGTTCCTGTGCACAAGCTAAACCCAAATGAGACATTTTGGCTACATTATAAATTCAGGAAGAAGGAAAGTACATTTGTTCTACTGCAGCTAAAGTTGTGTAAGCATTTAATTCAGTTTTAAGTCCTGTCATTTTTTTGTATTTTACTGTGTTTTATCTGAATATGAAGTTATAGCTTTTATTTGAAGGCATTTTACTATTTACAGTACTTTTTCAAGCATATTCTGTGTTGTGCCTAGCTATTTAAATAGGTTTTAAGAGGTTTCTGTAGTTTTTCTGAATTTTTTACTGTTTTTTTCATGAATTTGAAGCTAAAAGCTTTTTATTTTTGCATTGGTTTCTATGATTTCTTAGATCAGCTCTATTATGCTGAGCTTTG
The DNA here is from genome assembly GCF_019279795.1 of Protopterus annectens. Taxonomy (NCBI): domain Eukaryota; kingdom Metazoa; phylum Chordata; order Ceratodontiformes; family Protopteridae; genus Protopterus; species Protopterus annectens. The sequence goes on from NC_056738.1 coordinate 458,717,415, forward strand.
TGTAGTGCCACACAAACCTGTAGCCAATAGATGCAGGCACTTAAACTGAAGTTTTACTCTTAATAAGACTAGACAGAGGCTTATCCAGTTGTAGGCTACAGGACCAAGTTAAATTACTTTAGCTGCTTCTACCATAGTTACAGCCCTAACAATATTTCTTTAATATACTGGAAACATTTTGTTGTAGTGCACATATAAAAACATATTCAAGCAAGTGAAATACTGCCCAAATAAGTCTTATATCCCATATTTATATACTCTAAGACTAAATGGATGGTCAGCCAGCTTGTCTTCCATCAACTGTCAGCCTCATAGCACTTGGTCTGTTCAGGCAATGTAGCAAATACCTGTTGCATGCAGAAAATGAACTGTTGGTTGTTTCTTCACAAACCATCTGTGAGAGATGCAAATATTTAGTTAAGATGGAGGCATGACTCTCACTTAAGCACACAGTCTGTGAATACCACACATCTTCACAGCATTCCTCATGAGTACCTATAATATTATCATATGCTGAGGCTGCAAAAAAGTTATCACCTGAGCCTCAAAAGTCAAACAAACCTAGAACGCAGCAGAAGTCAAACAGCACAAAACATACTACAACACCAATAGCTAAGAGTCACCCGAACCCCCTCCCAGCCCAGTACACATAAACCTTCTAGCAGTAAAAATGCACTGGTGATGGGTGATTCCATAGTCAGCCAAACAGATTCTACTCTTACAAATTTAGACAAAAATAGGGTGATAGTGAATTGTCTTTCAGGTGCCAAGATCTCTGATGTTGCAAAAACACTCAAGCAGAACAAGTATGAATACAACATGGTGTTTCATGTCAGTGGAAATGGACTAAAACACAAAACCCTGATGGATATGTAGGGAGATATTTCTGTGGTCTCCAAGCAAGTCACAAATGCAGGAAAGATCCTGGTATTGACAGAAATCATTCCTTCTCCAACAATGATCCCAAGTTACAATGAAAAGATGAGTGAGTTTCACAATTGGCTGAATAAATGGTATAATTTGAGGGGGATTCAGTATGTTTTCCACACTGGATGAGTTGCTGCACAGCCCTATTTGCTTCGACAAGGATGGTATGCACCACTCATCCCAAAGATTCCACATACTGGTTAAAGCCTGTGCTGCCCTCATAATGCCTTTATATGCAGAGGCCAGCTTATGGATTTCCCAACCTAAAGAAATAACAAAAGAAATAAAAAAACAGACAATATCAAGGAAGCACTGCTCAGCTCTAGGAGTCTAAATAACAAACTGCCTGGCCTTGAGGCACTCCTGCATTTAGAGCACATTCATGTGTGCATTAATCAAGCTCAGTTTAATAGTACAGAAAGAACTCAACTAAACAACGGTTTTGTACCTGTGATGCCCTTAAACCCAGTGGGAATTTCAGTAGAGTATCTGTATTTGTTAAATACCACATTACCTCGAGACACATTAAGACATACAAACTAAAGTGATCAAGATAAAAATCACACTAAATAAAATCAACTACTAGATCATAGTATGCTACAGGACCCTTCTCAATGACCCTGAAAATCATGTTTGATTCCTAAATATCAATAGTGTAGCTAGAACAGGGTGAGAAGGGCAACTGCCCTGGGCGCAAAGTATTGGGGGAGCATGATCAGCTGATCCCAGTTTCTCCTTAATACAATATCAGCTTTTAAAAGATGGCACAACTGGAATAAACCACCACTTTTTAATGTAAGCACTTTTGTACAAACAATGACATGTACTTCAGGCAAATGAATCCCTGAGCAACTCTCCTTAAATAATCAAGTTAATTTTTCAATTAAAAGTCAATTAACTTTTTAAAGTTGCACACTCCAAAAATGCATGAATTTAAAAGATGAAAACATATGGATAGACTATCGAAAAACACAGAATAATATAATTTTCATTCATCCAAACTTGATGTAAAACTAAACCATATACATACGCAAAAAATGTAAATATAAAATATATATGCTTTTACTTATAAAAATAAATATGAAAAATAAAATAGCCATCATCTATCTAAAGCCTTTAATTTAAGTAGGCACTTAATAGAACAAAATTCATTAAGCCCTGGAAAAATGTGGGCATTGGTATGAAGCTGCCATAAGAAGTCATATTCTTTGAGCTTTAATTCCCAGGGGCCTCCCCTGATGTTCTTATTAACTTGTTCAATAATACTAAACCTAAAATTATGTGTAGCATATTCACTAACATGACATGCTAGGGCGTTATTACAATTCATCTTACTAATATTATATAGGTGCTCATAAACCCTCTGCCTAAAGACACGCTCTGTCTTCCTTATATAGAAATATAAACATTGTTGGCATGAGGCCAGATATACAACCCCCTGAGACTCACAATTATATTTACCTCTAATGGTATAACAGATACCATTAATGTGAACATCTTTCCCTGTCTGAATGTGTTTACAATGATGGCAATGTCCACATTTAAATATTTCCCAGAAATTACTGTTTGGTTGTAAGGGGGCCTCCAAAAGTGCTTTCAAGTTAGGGCCTCTTTTATATGTAATCAAGGGTCTACTCCCCAATATGTTGGTCATGGAGTGATCTTGCATTATAAATGTCCAATTCCTCATTAAGATGTTCTGTATGTTACCTGCTTCATTAGATTATTGAGTGGAGAAACTAACAATAAAGTTAGTATGATTGGTTTCGGCTATTGACCTATTGTTATGTGGAGAGAATTCTAAACTATCCCCATTTATGGACTGCTGGTGTCCTTTCCATAAAATTGGCCTAAAATGTCCTATAGTTCTCTTCCTCCTAGCTTCCATTCTAAGTTGCTTTATAAGAGCTTCAGGATACGCTCTATTTAGAAACATGTTTTTCAGTTTATCACATTGAGCTTCAAAATCAGCATCTGAGGAAGCCATTCTGGATGCCCTTACCAACTGGCCTTTAATCATGGCTCTCTTTTGGTGGATGGGATGGTTACTTCAAAAATGTAGAAAATAATTAGAATACGTAGGTTTCCTATAAATTCTAGCTGAATACCTACAATGAATCCTATCCTTACATAGGAATACATCCAAGAAGTAAATGAATTCGGTGTTAAACTGAAATGTAAAATCTAAAAAGGAAGTAAACCCTTTTATTATTTCCACAAACTGTATGGCTGAATTGTGATCACCTTTCCAAATAAAGAAAATATCATCCTGATAGCGAGTATACCAGGCTACATTATTTTTAAATAATTGGCACTTGAATAGATAACATCTTTCTCAATATACCATGATGGAGTTAACAAAACTACAGCCACAAGAAGAGCCCATAGCTATGCCTGATTTTTGGAGAAAATATTCTTTGTTAAATAAAAAGAAGTTGTTATTCAAGACAAGTTCTAATAATGTTTCAATTACATTAACAATTTGGTCATCCATCCCTTTTTCCTGTAAAAATGCTCTAACCCACTCTAGGCCTATGTCTTGGGGTATGACCATGTATAAGTCTTTAACATCAATTGTTAGAAAATTAAAATACTCATAAAATTCTTACTTATTGATATCTTCCAAAAAGCCCCAGGAGTCACGGCATATTTGGTGTTCATTAACCAACAATGGTTTAATTCTAGTATCCACCCATTTGGCACAAGCATAAGTTATGGATTTCCGGCCATCAATGATAGGACATAAAGGAGGGTTAATAAGATCCTTGTGTATTTTAGGTGTAACAAAGATTACTGGGGATATTGGGGCTGTCATTAGAAGGTAATGGTAGGTCTCAATACTGATAGAACCTTCAGTGAATAAATTATGTAAAAGTACTACGAATATGCTGATAAGCCTGTTGAAGCTGGTTGATTGAGACCTTTTCATAATTTAGAGTATTTAAAATAGATTCCATTCTTACAATATAATCAGATTCGTCCATAAATACACCCCCCCTTATCTGGCTTCATCACTCTAATTGCATTTGTTTTTCAAATAAATAAGAAAGTCTCTTTCAACTTTGCTAATGTTATTCACACTGCAAACATTACTAAATTCTTCAAATAAAGCTCTAATTTGAGGTTTCACAAACTTTCTCAAGCAAAGCCAAAGTGGCATGAAGTTGGGGGGAGGGGTTTAATACACTGGACACTCTTTCACTATGCATCCTTTGAGAATTGTTACCAAACATAAGTGTAAGATTTAACTTACGTAAAAAAAAAGCTTCAAGTCACACACTGTGTTTGCTATATTAGCCTGAACAGAAGGATCAAAGTTCAAACCTTTTGATAAAAAGTCAGCCATGTCTTGAGGCACTGGTATGGAAATAAAATTGTAAATTTTAAAGTCACCTTCTTGGCTTTCAAGTATATTAGGTCCATATATGTTTTCATCTTCCCCTATCACTTGTGACAGTTGTATTTACTTCTCTGTTGCCAAGAATTCGCTAACAGTCATGTTTGCATAGATTTCCTGCTGTTGGGGTTGTGAAAACCCTGTTGGTTATGATTATTTTGTTGTTGTCTGGGTCTTTCAGGTACAAAAGGGGCTCCTGGTTGATTTTGTTGGTTTTGTTTGAGCCTTTCACTCTGTCTAACCTCCGTGTGTGTACTAGTTGTCTCGTTGTTGGTGATGACATCACCAGCTAGGGTGGGTGCACCAATGGCTTGAATCAAAGAGATGGCGGGGGTGCTAGAATATTTGTTATCTGATGGATCCAGATAAGCACTGCCTTGCTGATAGTCTAATCTATCTCTGTTTATCTTATGGAGCTTAGTATCTGAAATTTTACTAATAACCCCATCAATACTTGTAAAAATACGCCAGAAATCGAACTCATACCAGGCAAATTCAGGATTGGCTTTAATATTACGTTCTAGGATCTCTAACTGAATTTTGAGATCTTCCATTTGCTGATTGTAATTGTTAATTAGGACCTCCAAAAAAAATCAAGACCCTGTCTATCAAACAGGGCCAACAGTTCCAAATGGAAGGCAGAGTTCTTAATAATCCCCATTGAGTAACACCATTGTCTAAGCCCCTTCGGAACTAACTTGTGCTTAATGCACTCACGGAAATATAAAATCTCTAAGTGAAGCTTTTTATATTTTAGTAGCTTATGGTCAAACTCTTTGAGGTTAGTGACCACGTTTTTTGAGGGATACTTACATTGTTCTCAGGTTGCAAGCTAATAGCACCAAAGTTCAGTGGAGTGTTAATGAAGTTTGTAACTGTAGGTGTATGCACATTCATATTGGGATGTTGGTTCTGGTTTAGTCCTTGAATTTAATTATTACCAGAAGTGGTACTTGCTACAGAAGCAGGGTTTGCTTGATTGTTGGATAGATTATTATTTGGAAAAGATAAAGCAGAAGCATAAGACAGGCTTGGTTGCTGCCCACCTAAACTATTAGTTCTGCTAGCTGGTCTCATGGAAGCATGTAGTGTAGTTTCTTGTTTGGAAATTCTCCTCGACAAGTCATGTACACGATTCATGAGTTGCTGGATCAAAGCAGTCAGAGTCCCCATGGCATTCACCTCTAGTGTAGAACCTCCTGGTCCTCCCATGCTTCCCTCTTGTGAAAAGCTGATATTGCTTTTGCAGTCAAACCTGAGAGCTATAGTGATCTGTGTGTACATTGTAGCAAGCAGCTTGCTACATTTTAAAACTAAAAAAAAATATTTTCTTAACTAAAGCCTAAACACTGTAGTGCTCTGTGCAAGCAGGGTATTAACTGTAGCAACTGTTTTCTACAGTTTAAAAATAAGAATGCTAAAGTGTTCATGCAGGCAGGGTATAAACTGTAACTATTTGCTACATTTGTAGCAACAGTTTGCTGCAGTTTAAAAGGAAGTATTTATTTATTTATTTTTAAATATGTTCAAAGAGGGTTGGGTAAAGACACAGAAACAGCACCTGAGTGGCTGGGGCTGGAGTGGGGATCATGCTATGCACCTGGACACCTGGTTGGTGTGCCAGTAGAAGGAATGTCCATTATCTTTTTGCTCTTCAGTGAAAGATCTTGGGGGGGGGGGCATAGATATAACTGATCGCATATAATGGAGCAAGTGACTTATTATAGTGAAGCGCTTTTTGAAAACCTGAGGGGGTGGGGCAATGGTTCATAAAACCAGCCATTTCTGCTAAATATACTGAATGAACTTCAAATACACAGGAGTTCTATCATCCTTGATGACTTTCAATGCTCTTTGAGAAACTGGGATACCTTTACTTTAAATGTAGGTAATGCCCAAAAATAGCTTCATTTGATAAACAGGAACTCCATGGACCAAATCAAAGAACCCACTAGAGGACCAAATATTCCTGACCTGGTCCTTACAAATATAGCATTTATATGCACCACTCCTCAGTTAAGTCCGACCATAAACTGATAATCTTCTCCTTCAAAATCTCCAAACTGTCTGATGTAAATACTGCAGTACTCAGAGACTTCAGTTGTACTATCCTCCTACAATTTTATGATGAAGTCTCAAAACTCAGTAATGTATTCCCTTTAAAATGTTGACATAGACAGTAGTTATATGTATAAATTTTACACTCATGTAGATAAATGTAGTAGCCAGACAGTTCCTACCAGAATCAAACAAAATAGAAAGTTCAAGAGCAAACAAGCTTTGTGGTCCACATGCATGAATAAACAGTACAGTAAAAGAAAGAAAAGGCTTTTTAGAATATACAGCAAAGCTAAAGACTCAAAAATTATGGTCTACATATAAAAAAATTGTCAAGGATACTGAAAAATGCCACCAGGAAAACAAAGGTATCCCATGAACTTAGACTAGCTTTGGAAGCTAAGGATTATCACAAATCATCTTTACTTACATAAGGAGATTAAGAAATAACACAGCAACATTGCTCTAAAGTTATTCAAATTAGCACTACCTTCTTAGATACAGTAGATATCATAAATATATTAGCTAACAAATTGAGTGAACATTTCACCCCCTGATACAACTATACAAAACCCACATGTTCCAAAGGATGTCTAACTTCCTAGCATTGCAAGAGAACACTTGCTAAAAGTACTTTCCAAAGCAAAAGAATACAGTCACAATGGGACATGATAACATGCCTGGCTGCCTGCCTCTGAACAGCATTGAACATGCACTTGTGAGTCCATTCATATAGCTATCCAACCTGAACTTAGTCACTGGTTTTGTTCTTCAGGTATGGTGCGCAGCAGTTGTGATGCCACTTCACAAAGGCGGCCCTGCCATGGCCCCTAGAAACTTTATACCCATTAGCCTGACGAGCCCCACAAAATATTGATGTGTTTGGTAAACAATTCCTCAACCCCAGTATATAGATAACATCCCACTCTAAAATGAAGATGCTATGAGAGACATTGGAACATGGATAGATAATTTCCTCTACTTTAATTATCATGTTGCAACAGTAGTTAGGAAATCTTTCTGTCTGATGCAGCTGATTGCAAAAGATATCTCTATATCCAAAGAACCCCTTACTGTTCTATATTATGCACTGATCAGGACCATCATAGAATACAGGGCCTCTTTTAGGCTATATCTTATTAGACATAATAAACAATTGGAAAGACCCCAGAGTTTCTTAATAAAAAAGATCATGGGCCTAAAATTGTATTCAGGGTCCTGTAGACTCCTTAGGGGCAATGGCCGCCTTCTTTTTTGGCCATTAGATATCTGGAAGTTCAAGACCTCTTATATCTCCACAAATCAAACAGTTCAGTGAACACTAGGATCAGCAATCTGAACCTGTTTCAGCAAATAAACAAAAACCAACAGACAGACAGATTTGTCATGTTATGGCTACCCCTTCTCTGGAACAGAATTCCACTCCATATCAAGTAGTGAGTTAGACAAATGCACCCCCCCCCATCATTATTCGCCTCTCTCTCACTTTGAGATGGCATAAATGGTCACATGACCTAGTAACCTTGTATTTTCTATGATTCTGTGATAAAGACAACTGAGTGTCTAATGGCACAGTAGGTGAGGCATAGAATACTCTTCAAAAGTCTATAATACACTAAGTAAAGGGATAGACCTTCTAGCCTGTCCTGGTAGCTCAGGGTATTTAATTCTGAAATATTCTTAGATAAGAGCCTCTGGAGAAAAAGATATATTCCAAAGGTCATATTGGAGAATGATGACATCTTCAGATCTGAATGGTATACCCTTGGCTCTTAGCTATACTAAGCAGAAGGACTTTCTGACTACAACTGCCACATGATGATTTAAGTAAGAGAACTGTCAACCCAGGTCACTGACAATACTTTAATGTAGTAGAGCAGTGTTGTCTATACTATACATTTGAGCCCATTTTCAGTGCACCAAGTATTAACTAGGGTACTTTCTTTCTAAAGGATACAGGTGCCACAGGAGATCTTGACAATAACACCCAGTTTGCAGTAATCTGCAAACTTAGTAAACTAGAGGTCATAGTTCTTAATTTGGAGATCATGAAGTAAATGCTGAAAAGGAGAGGTCCCAGTACACAGCCCTGGGGGACTCGCTGTTACCTTCATATTTTCAGATGCAACACCAGCTCAGTGAACTACTTGGGTTCTGCCTTTCATCCAGTTTGCCGTTTATCTTACTACATAAGAATATCTATTTAAAGCATTTACCTTACAATGCATGCATGAGGTATAGTGGCAGATGCTTTGGCTCGGTCAAGATGCATGTGAACGATAAGACAACTGTCAACAGCCTATCTGACCCTCTCAAAGAAGTTAACTAGGTTTAATAGGCAGGATCTCCCTCTGATGAAGCCAAACTGTTGAAGGTCTAGTCTAATGAAAATTTTGATATAACTGATAAGATCAGTTATGATATGCTCCACAGCTTTGCAGATTGGGCTTGCAAGGGTTCTTAATTACCAAGTTCTTGGTAGGGCCAAACCATGCATGGGGAGGTGCATCACCACTGTGATGCATCGTAACTCAGGAGCAAATCCTATAATTAAACTTGCATTGAATAGTTTGAGGAGAGGTTTGACAAGGGCATGTTTGGTGCTAGTTACTAAACATCCAAGTATGCTGTCATGTCCCATGAAGAAACTATGTTTTTCTTCAGAACATGTTGCTTGGTGATAATAGTAGTTGTAAGGGATTCTGGGATATTTGGACTTTGGATAGCTGTTTTGGGGTGCAATTTGCAATAAATCTGCTTGCATGTTTGTATATTAATAATGTATGTTGGGGCGGAGTGTATATTCCCATTTAGAATAATTTCGGAGCATGCTGGGTATTGTTTCCTAGTCTTCTACGATAGCTAAAGAAGGACTTGTAGTTATCTTTAGCTTCAGAAGCTAGCCTACATTCATGGGTTGCTTTGTAGTTCCAGTAGAATTTTTCAGTTCCCTGTAAGTGTTTTTTGTTATGAGGAGCTTTGGATCCACTGTATAATTTAAGGAGTTTTTTTTCTTGTTGTAAAGGTTAATGATGGTGGAGCTTCATGGTGGTTTGAGTTTGAATTTCCCATTGTATTTTGCTCTAGTTGGGACTATTAATTCTCTGCATTTGTCTTAACTGGGAGTAGAACTCATTTGTGAAACTGACTGCGATGTTAGTATCTGAGATGGTGCTGTCATAGATGAATTCTAATATTTCTTCATATAATTGTATAAGGTTTACCTTTTGAAATCTTTAAACTCAGTGATGTTGATTTCATGGGCTTTGATGATTTTGATAACAAATTTCACAAGTTTATGGTCCATCTTAACTGGGAAAGGCAAGTCTAGTAAAATACTACAAGTACAGGCTATATTTGTGTGGACTTAATCTAGAACATTGTGCTCCCTGGTGAGTAAATTAACAAATTCCCAAAACAGATAGAAACAGCAAGGTAGGACCGCCAGTTTTATTCATGAATAAGACAACAGGATAAGTGCTTAAACGTGAATAAATCACGCTTCATCAGATCTGAAAAGTAAACAAACAACTCAGTTTAAATAACAGGATATCCTGCCCATTAATAGAATAACAAGCATTAATTAATCAATTAAAACAGACTCAATTAAAATCAAAACTATAAAAAGTTTGAAAGTGCAAAGCATGAAGACCATAAAAAATTTTAATGTGCAATGCATAAAGACCATCATCCGAAAATTAATTTCCTATTTATTAATTCATTTAAGGGGCCATGCCTCTAGTGCAGGTTTTATACTAACATAATTATTTAGTCCAGGATGAATGTGAGCACGTAGTCTAAGTATTCATTTCAGCTCCACTGACTCAAGATGGTTATTCAGATTACCCCCTCTTTCATTCTTACTAACAAGCTGTAAAACTATGAAGCTGAAACTATGCATATTATATACAGCAATGTGTTTTGCCAAAGCATTCTGTAGATTCATGCTCTTTATGTCATAAAGATGATTGTATATCCTATCATTTAACCTCCTAGAGGTCTTGCCAAAATAGAAGCAATCACAGCACTTACAGCTGGCAAGGTATACTAAATTACTACTGTTGCAGGTGGCACTAAACCTAGGAGAAAACTTAAATTCCAGTGCAGGGTGACTGAAAAACTGTCTGTTAGATATTACACTACACATATTGCAATGTCCACAGGGAAAGGTACCAATTCTTAAATCCCTTACGCTCGTAACATCTCCTGCATATTTGACTTTGTCTTTACATAAACATTGTTTTAAATTCAGGCTATTTCTATAGACAAAACATGGTGTCTCTCCTACTATATTAGCCGTAGTAGGGTCTACAGTAAGTACATGCCAATTACGTCTAACAATTTCCATCATAACAACATTGTCATTGGCACAAGTCATTGTAAAACAAAGTCTACTGTCCTTGGGATGTTTACCAATGCCATGACCTTGTGGTCTATAATCACCAAAAACCTCACTCTTGGCTCTATCCAGTATAGGCTTACTATAGCTCTTGTCCCCAAACAGACAATCTAAAAGGTCCACCTGAGTATTCAAATCATTAGGGTCCTTACATATCCTTTTTATTCTGCAATATTGCCCTTTAACTATGTTGGGAAATATAAACCTGGGGTGCATGCTACGGAATTCCAATAAAACATTCTTCCAGCAAGATTTATGATACAAACTTGTAGTTACTATGCCAGAATCATCTTTATACAGAGTTTGTTTGTTAGTCTTTCGGCTTTTCCCGGTTAGGGGTCGCCACAGCAGAACTCCGGTCCGCTAATGATTGGCAGCTGCTTTTTATGGTGTCGAGTTGCCAGCCCGACGCCCAACCTTCAATGAAGGCATGCCTATTCAACGCATGTCTTTCGAATGTCCACTCGACCTCAGGGAGGACACGCAGATTCCACACAGAAGGCACTCCCAACCCAAGCAGAGAATCGAACGGGAGAACCTCTTGCTGTGAGGTAACAATGCTACCGCTGCACCACCGCGGAAGTGCTAATCATCTTTATACAGAGTAACATCTAGAAAATCCACACTAGACATGGAAGATGTCATCGTAAATTTCGAAAAGTCAGTTGTGGATTCCAGATAATCAGTAAACTCACATAAATCAGAGTGTCCCCCAACCCAGAACAAAAGGATGTCATCCACAAATCGCCTATATAATCAGACATGTGGATAGTAAACACAGTTAAACAAAAACATTTTCTCCCAACAATATACGACTAAATTAGCATAAGAATTTGCGATGGGGTGCCCATAGCAACATCCTATTGCTGCAAATAAAGTTGACCATCAAACATAAAAACATTGTTGGAAAGAACCATATCTAACAACGTACACAACAGCATTACATCATTATTTCCCATTGTATCTAAACCATTCAAAATCTCCCTAATAGCTTCCAAGCCATACTCATTGGGTATAGATGTAAATAATGTGATGTTGATTTCATGGGCTTTGATGATTTTGATAACAAATTTCACAAGTTTATGGTCCATCTTAACTGGGGAAGGCAAGTCTAGTAGAATAGTACAAGTACAGGCTACATTTGTGTGGACCTATTCTAGAATATTGTGCTCCCTGGTGGGTAAATTAACAAATTCCCAAAATAATGGAGTTTTTGTTAATAGGCGGTTATTTGAATACTAGTAGGACACTGGCATAATTGTCTAGAAATGTGGAGGGTGTCCTGTAATAGGCTATATATATTTATCTTACTTATGTTGATACTAAGTTTTAGTTCTGTTTGTGGGTCTTTCTTTTTGTCTTTCTTTTTTTCTCTTTGTTGACTGGGTAGCTGGGCTGGTCCATAGTCTATTTTCAGCCATGACCTGGGCCTGTTAGGCCTTCATATGTTTCAACAGATAGTTATAATTCTCTGTTACCTTTACAATTCAAAGAGTGTGACAGTTCATTTGTGGAACAGCAATGGAGTAACGTGTAAGATACCATTAAATACCGATGACAATAGTAGTTTATGATCGGTTTATAGAAAGAAGAGCTAGAAAAGATTGAAGAAAGAACAGAAAGCAGTATTTCTGTATGTAAAATGTATCAAACAACTGTTGGTTCATTGGTAGGTACTAGGCTATCGGCCCTAGGGCCTATGTAAGCCTAGCCAGTAAGGTTCCCTGGCTTTCACCACCCTGGATGCTATTTACCTGTGCCCCTGTCTAGCAGGGCCACCGATGTGATGCCCGGGGTGAATTTCCTATTTCCCATCCACTTATCAAGATTTTTCTTGAAGAGTGCTAGTGACGAACTTTGCCTGACATAGATAGGTAGTTTGTTTCAGAGGGTCTATATTAGAACATAGAAATTTCAAAACTTTGAATGTTCTAATATTGACCCCTATTCATTGAAAGCTGAAAATATTGAAGCAACAGAAAACCAAATTTTTTCCTAGGGAAAGAATTCAGTTGTCCGTTTCTGTTGCTTCGGTATTTTCAGCACTGTGGTGGAAACTTACGGGTCAGGTTGAAGTAAGTGTGCAATTTAGTGCGGGTTAGGTTAGTTAGGGTTAGGGTGCAGGTTAGGTATGTGTGCGATTGTGTGGATATGAGGGTTAGGGCAGGTTAGGTGAGTTAGGGTTAGGGCATGGGTCAGGTAAGTGTGTGATTGTGTGGACGTGAGGGTTAGGGTGGGGGTAGGTGAGTTAGGGTTATGGCGCACGTTAGGTATGTGTGCGATTGTGTGGACGTGAGGATTAGGGCAGGTTAGGTGAGTTAGAGTTAGGGCACAGGTCAGGTAAGTGTGTGATTGTGTGGACATGAGGGTTAGGGCCGGGTAGGTGAGTTAGGGTTAGGGCGTGGGTGCTGTGAGTGTGCGATAGTGACGGACCTTAGGATTAGGGTTTGGGTTAAGGTAAGTAGATAGTTAGTGGTGTGTGTATAGCTTAGTGTAGGGTTAGGTGTAAGATTTTAGGTGTATGTGTGTATGGATTGCTGTTTGTTTGGTGTGCTTGTGTTATTTGTATGTGTTTTGGAACAGCAAATTTTTTCCCTACGAAACAATTTGCTGTTCTGTATGTTTGATGTTTTCAGCTTTCGCTGAATAGCAGTCGATATTAGAACATTCAAAGTTTTGAAACTTCGATGTTCTAATATTTATCTTAATATAGACCCATTTCAGAGTATGGGAAGTCTCTCGGACAGGAATCTATCCCTCCAGCATGTTCTGTTAATTGTGGTGATGAGGTTTAGGTCCCTTGAGCAAGTGGCTCTGAGGGACTGGGATTTCTTTTGGTATAGCATGTCCAGCAGCTCAGAGTTTGACATAGCTTTGTATGTTAGGCAGAGATCACCTCGGAGTAAGCTGGAGTTTTTTGAGGCAGTCAGCATAGGGTAACTGTTTGAGTCCCATAATCCTATTTGTGAGGTATTTTTGTGGCCTTTCTAGCTGCTGCAGATGTTTTGTAAGGTACATTCCAAATGGGGCATTGTAGTCTATAATGGGTCTCTTGAAAGCAGAGTAGAGAAGGGCAATGACTTCTTTTTTCCTGGATGAGAACCCTTTCATGATGAGGTGTGCTACGTAGAAGGATTTCTTGACTACTGTGGCGATGTGATTATCAAAGGGAGGCTACTGTCCACTAGAGTCCTGAGTTCTCTTTTCATGCCTTTCATGTTAAGTGGGCTGCCACCTATGTGGTAGTCCATGGGTACAGGGTTTTACCAAAGGGGATGACAATGCATTTTTTGGCATTGAGCTTGAGGCCATGGCTCTGACACCAGGCATCAGTCTCAATGAGGCCCTTTTGCAAGATGTCCACGTCATTAGGGGACTCAACTATGGCACCCAATTTGCAGTCATCTGCGAAATTTGTCAGCCAGAGGCCCTCTGTGTTGGCCTATACTTCAGAGAAGTAGATCCCAAACAGGAGGGGACCCAAGACTGAACCCTGTGGTAATCCACTTGTCACAAGTTTGGAGTCGGATTTGGAGTCTGCAATTTTTACAGTGTGGGTTCTGTCTGTCAGCCAGTTGGTGGCCCATCTTGTGATGTACAGATTTATACCCAGCTTGGTGAGTTTATTTATGATACCAGAATGGGGGATGGTGTTGAAAGACTTGGTGAGGTCTAGATAGGCTGTGTGGACTGCCTTACCCTCGTCCACAGCTTTAGTGACTGTTTCAAAGAAGTCGACCAGGTTCAGGAGACATGATCTGCCCTTCACAAATCCGAACTGGGTGGGGTCCAGAGTTTGGAGGTTATCAATATCCTTGTTTATGAGTTCCATGATAATATGCTCCATGGCCTTGCAGACCAGGCTCATCAGGCTAATAGGGCGATAGATCCCGGGGTCCATAGTGCCTCCCCCTTTGTGGAGTAGTACAACTGTTGCCATGCACCATTCAATGGGTACAAAGCCTGTCGAGAGGCTATGATTGAACATGGTGCTTAGGTGGGGGGCTTCGTTCTGAAGCTTGTGTAAAATGCAGCCAAGGATATTGTTCAGTCCCATGGATGCTGTGTTCTTGGCTTTCGATAGCACAGTTTTTACCTGTTCACTTGTGATTGCAGGTGCACTGCATTCTTCTGGTATGGATATGGGCTCTTTAGGAGGTGGGGAGGTAAAGTTGGCACTGAACCTATCAGCCGGATTTTTTGGCAATATCAGTTGGTTCCATGAATTTTGTGCCATTGTGCTGTATGTAGCTCAGAGCAAATCTGGGTGTTACCGTTGAGATTCTTGACATAGCTGTAAAATGCTTTGTGGTTGTCCTTAGAGTCAGTGGCAATCTTATTATCATAGTGAGGATTTTATGAGAGATGTCAGCTTCTTGCTGAGGCTAACCAGGGAGCACCTCCACTAGTGGTATTTTATTCTCTTTTGCAAGAGTTTCTTCCTTCTGTTGTAGAGTTTGTTAATAGCAGAGACCACCAGATTGGTTTCCTTTTTTAAGAGGACTGCGTCTTGGTTCTATTAGGGATGGCACGATCCATAAATTGATGTAGGTGCTTATAGAGTGCGTTTGTATAAGATTCGGCAGTGGTAACTGTATTGTCCTTCTGCATGGGTGTTGTGAAATTGCCCACATCTGTCTTAAGAAGCACAAAGTTGGCTATGGAGAAGTTTTTTACAGTGGTTTCCTTTGTGGGGAGTGGGGGGCGGGATGTGGATATCAGTGCAGTTTTCAAATAACATAGTGTTTTGGTGTGCACATATATGCTATTTGGGTTTACTCTCATAATGTTGAAAATCAGAATATTTTTTGATCAAATAATTGAATCATTAAGTTGAAAGTGGTAATGTTGGAATTTTACAATGCTGAAAATGACAGCAGAGATAAGTGACATTTGAACTTTCAAAATTCCAATATCAAAATTCTGTGTTTGCGTTTACATTCTTGCAGTGGGGCAATCCCCCCCTGCACCCCCCACACCCCCCTGCAAATCAAATATGCCAACTCTGAGATCGCACTACAGTGAGGAAAAGGGTAAATTTCCTGATCTGCACTGTACTGTGATCTCCATTCCTAACACTGACCTCATATCAGTGAGTGAATACACACTTTTGCTAATGCAACTGCAGTCACTTTTAGTTCAGCATTACAAAAATTCTGACAACACACATTCGATCAATCCAGTTTCTAGTAAGTGGCATTCCACATTTTGATAGTAAACTGTGCTAAATGCTTTAAGCCTGATTTAAACATTGCGAAAACATTGACACTTGTATTCATACCTTAGAAATAGCTCCTTTTTGAATGCATTTAATTCCCATTGTTTACAAATATTTGTTGATAGTGAAATCCATGCTGTAGGTGCAAGTTTTAGTCAATTGCCTTGTTGAAATGGGGTCTTGACAAAATGATGAGATTGTCTGTAGGGGAGCATAGGCAAGAGTTTTTCTGCCTGTGTTTGCATTGTGTGCACTAGAGGTGGACAATACGTACAGTATATTTGAATGCCAAACAATTGAGTACAAGAGTGATCCTAGAAGTTACTGATAGCAATTTGTATTTTTCTTGAGAGATATATTGATGTTCTCTGGGCCAAACTGGGATTACAAATTTGCAGATCTTGTTTGCAGTCACTTACAGAGTGTGGGTGTTCAGTACAGAGTTTAGAGCAAATAGTGACAGACAATATTTCACTTTGGGCATTATCAGCTGCAATGCTAGATCTTTCCTAGCTCATCTTGGTGGAAGATGAGAGTATTTGCAGACTAACCTAGGTTGATTGAGTACTTTTGTGATGTTGTGGACATGTGGAGCAAACATGAGTTGCTGGTCAAAAGTTATACTTGGTATCTTGGTTCAGTGACTTTAGTCAGTGGGTTATAATGTTCAATGTGGGATTCAGCTTAACTTTTTTGTGTCCCAAGCAGTACAGTTGTCAACATTTACAATTTAATACAAGCTTCATGCAAAAATTTTCAGTAGTAAGTTAAATCTTGTAGCTTCTCTTTTAATTTGCTGTGTTGTTTAGTCTGGGATCCAGAACAAAACAAAGCAAAACAAACAAAAAATCACCTTAATCTGCTGTGCTGTTTTCAAAACAGCCCAGATTTAGTCTTACCCAGCCAGCTGGCAGATCTCTTAAGAATGTTAGAAATGTCACTCAAGGAATGTCGGACCTGGCTGCTGCATGAAGCGGTGTGGAGCACCTTCTCTGCATACAAGCACACAGATTTTCAGTAGTACAGCTGCCTTTCTGTTAATGTATGTCTATATTGTAACTTTAAGCTTTACATTTTATCTGTTGTATAAAACTGTCTATTTTGTGATTGGAACTTTCCTCACCCAGCTTCCTCCATACTACAGCCCAGTTGGACTACCCCGCTCAACAAAAGCAATAAACATATATATATATATATATACATACATATAATGTATCTAGTGCACTACCTTTCATCCATGTGCCTTTTCATAGAGAAGTGAAAAAGCTGATAAAACTGATTGAAGTTCAGCTTTTAGAAAATGAACAGCTTTTTCATTAGGAGACTGAATAATGGCAGGGGTCAGGCAATATGAACTTTCCCCAGTGTGGTGTGATCTTGGAGTTTATATATATAATTAGCAGGGGGGTGCAAGAGGCACAGTCTTTGTGGATCAATATTTATCATGGTCGACCATTAGGTGTGGATCATTTGTGGATCGATATTTTGTATTTTTTGTTGGAAGGTTATGCTTCCCTTTCTCTCTCTCTCTCTATATAAATAGTATACGCATGCATATAAATATAAATATACGTGTGTGTGTGTGTGTGCGTGTCTGTATATATATATATATATATATATATATATATATATATATATATATATATATATATGTGTGTGTGTGTGTGTGTGTGTGTGTATATATATATATATATATATATATATATATATATAGGCTTAGATGGTTGAAAGAACATATAATCTAAGTTTAAAAGATCGCTTTTCAGAACATTGCATCGGCAACAACGGTATGCTGCTATAGCTTTCAGCTGAGAGCTGTAAGCTGTTAGCTGTTGTGTGCTGTTTATTTCATTTGTTGAAGTAAAGAATGTACATAAAGAAGCATTTTTCTGCATTTTTGTGGTGGTTCATTTTCACAGCATCTACTTAGCTGTTCTGGTTACACAGAAAGTTGCTTGGAGTGCCGTTCTGGATTCTGTGTTTTTTTACAGTTTGTTTGGAATGCAGCACCCTATTCTGGTCCTGTGCACTTGTTTTTTCATGGTTGTTTTTTTATATATGTGTAGCACACCCGCAGGTGTAGCTGAAGTAGATATGGGTTCCTTCCTAGCTGACTCTGGTGACACCCCTATTAGGCCCAACACACCAAGGTGGCAAGAATGACAGATTTTTTCCTAGGTGACACATTTAGTTTAAAAGGCAATAGCACATCCACAAACAAATTGTTTCAGCATTGCACCAGTTAGCAATAAGGCAAGGTGAGATATGCATGCAATGAAACCATACATTCACCCTCTACCCCAGAACTCAACAGTAAAAAAAGGGTCTTAACATACAAACATGCACAAAGAAGGCAATATCAATAAGCAGTAAATCTTTATAATGCAGCAATACAAACACGGGAGAAAAATGCAATGTCATTAAGCAATAAAGAGTTTTAATACAGCCAAACAGATATGAGAAAATGCAAAATCATTGAGCAGCAACATTCTTGAAGACAGCAGTACTAACACGAGCAAAATGCAATGACATTCAACAATGAAGATTTATAGTGCTACAATACAAATATGAGAGAATGCAATGTCATTCAGCAGTACTAACACCCTCAACCCCCTTGATGAATTCTAAACAGACCAACTATGAAACACTCTATTACACCCTGTTCACTGGCCAGTGACTACTTACAGTCTTGCTGCCGGCATGATGGGGCCCAAGTTGGAGCTCATATGGATCCCAGTTATTTGTAATCCCCAAAGCATTTTGGGGGGGAACCACAATTGTATAAAAATATAAAATGATGGCCAGAGCCTCTCACCACTCCATCCAGAATATCCAAGTGACCAGGCACTGTGGTTCTTCTGATGAGAAAAGTAGAAAAGTCACCTGCCAGAACTCTGGTAATCATCTATGGCGTCTCTGTACAAGTCTCAAAGGAACTCCTTTCTTGCTGAATCATATGCAGGTGTGGAACTACTGGTTTCAGACTTCTCTCCTGATTCCACAAGACACCATCATCCAGGATTTAAGCAAAAGACAGACACAATCTACCACTTCACTTCCCTGTCCCAAAACACTAGAAAAGAAAATCCAGTCATGCTGCAAGGCCCTTTTTCCCTTCAGCTCCCTGTTTCAGTCTTCCCTCCTTTAGCTAGTCTTCCAGTCAGACCCTCTTTCAGTTTTGAAATTGTCTTTTATATTCCTGCAAGTGGTGTAATGAAAAACTATAGTCTATTAATCCTACAAATGAAATACAGTGGGAGCTACATATGTATATATATATATATATATATATATATATATATATATATATATATATATATATATAAAGTTGTACATTAAATGAGTGAATGCTCATTTGAACAAAGCCCAAATAACCCAGACCGCTTACCCAAAAGTTAGCCAAAAATGTTATATGGTTACAGATGCTTCAGATGGAAATGTGTTTGATTGGCATCTGTTTAGTTGACTTTGGTAAATTAAACAGATGGTTGACAGGTGTGCAAGATCCCCTGCAGAAAAAAACAATGTTTTTAATGTTTTTTTTTTCAGTTTTGCATACACAGAGGTTATTTCTTGGTACAGGCATACTAATGGGTTGACATTCTGGTGTGTGTTTGAGACATCAACTAATGTGAATGTTGACCAAAACATATATAATCATATACATATGCATATATATATATATATATATATATATATATATATATATATATATATATATAGAGGCTTACTATCACATAGTCGATTGCACAGAGTGTGATCAACATATGTGCAAAACTTATATAGCAGAAGCATAAATGCGACTGCCAGAGTGTCGAACCTTACAATAGCGAGCATTCATTGTTGTATGTTTCGATATTGTGGTGCAGATAGCACTGTAGTGCAGATCGGGAAATGTACCCTTTCCCTCACTATAGTGCGATCTCAGAGTATGTACATATAAGTAGGGGTGTGGGGGGTGGAGGCCCCCACCTGTGGGGTGCAGGGGGGCTTGCATCTTGCAAAAAGTTTTTTTAATATTGAACGGAAGTGAGCATTTCAGTAAAGTCGACATTTTCAACATTTCAACTTTACTGAAATGCTTACTTCGACATTTTTTGTGTTCAGTGCTCTGATTTCTAAACATGTTACAGATAAAAAACATAGAACAAGCCAAGGACAAGCTTCCAACTTTAATAAAAACTCCACAGTGTTTCTTCACATTAAACAGTAAGTGCTTTCATCCACATTGGACTTCTTCAGCTTGTCCTTGGCTTGTTCTATATTTTTTATCTGTATCCTTGTTTGTTCGTGGAAAGTTTTTTTTTTTTATTCTGAACATGTTAGTCGGACATCTGAACACTCGAACACAGTAGATTTGACTATGTGATAGTAAACCATATATATATATATATATATATATATATATATATATATATATAGATATATAGATATATAGATATATATATACATACATATACATATATGTGTATAAGTATGTATGTATATATATATATATATATATATATGTATATGTATATATATATATATATACACACACACACACACACACACACACACACACATATATATATATATATATATATATATATATATATATATACATATATATATATATATATATATATATATATATATATACATATATTTCTGGCAAATCAATGAGGATTTCATGCCACTAAATAATGTAGACATTTGAATTTCAGATTTAACAGCTTTCGAACAAAAACATGCTAATGTAAAGCCTGTTATTTTAGAAACTTTTTAAGTATATGGGCTTGTTTGCTGAAAGCCAGAGTGAGTTAGGCCTTCTGTCCTTGCTCTACTGTTGTTCAAATACCTATAAATGATAAGTGGTTATTTTCAACTGCTTTCTGCACTTTCTGATAAACTGAAACAATATTTGGTCCATATATGTTTATTTAAACTGTACAACTGTATTTGTCTGCATTTTTTTAGATTGTCTGCTAATTCAATCCTCTTACAACTGTAATCACTGTTCATCCACTTGTTTTGTTCATTTTCCTTGTTTGCTTTGCTTGAGAAACACTAGCACAGACTAGGTTCAGGTTTTTGCTGCATCTAGTACTGTTTGTGACCTTTGAAGCTTGTACAACTGTTAATCTTTTGTCTGGAGAGGCTGTCATGTGCCCTTGTGGCAGGAAGGTACAGTTTGGACTTATCTAGCTAGAGTTACACTTGCAGGGCTCTGTTTAGGGCGTTTTGATTGGGTAATTTGAACTTTGGCTGTTTCCTGTTTTACTGTTTTAAAAAGTCTGTGTTTGAACTGATTTATGTTTTTTATGGCTGTCTGCACTTCATGCACTACTGCACATAGGGATTGGTGATTACACATGGATGCTCTCTAGCTTCGCAAATATTATCTAAACCAGATGCCTTCATGCCTAAACCTACTAATACCTTCCTCTGTTGTATTCCCTCTTCAACTGTTATAGCCAGACCAAGATTATTTCTAGGACCATGAACCGTCAGTTTCTCAACTTTTGTCTTAACAGCCTGGTTGACATGGGTCTACTGAGGCAGTGTTGCAACTGCCTCATGTACACTGAGAACCCCTACTTCTAAATTATTCCTCTGTCATTTTATGAGAGATCCATCTACATTATGAATCTGGAATCACAGATCTCTTGTGCAATAGACAACAATACAGAGTGGGTTGTCAACTCACATACCACAATTCCTACTCATGACATACAGCATACACATAGACCAACGTATGTGAAGGCACTCACAAAAAATATGCTTAAACACCAGAGACCTCCAAAACACATACATACTAAACCAGCCATAACACCCAAACATAATGACACAATCACAAGTGTCTCACCATCAAAGCCCATCCACTCCAAATATCTTATTCACAGGAGACTCTATAGTGAGATACACAGACATCCCCCTCACCAGGCTGAAGAATGAAAAAGTCACAGTCAGCTGTCTTTCTGGTGCCAAGATTCATCAGATCATGCAGGCACTCAAGTGTCCCAACAACAAGTACAGTTATGATTCGGTCATAGTACATGTTGGTGTGAGCGACTTGAGATGTACCTCCCTGGATCACATGAAGAGAGACATGATTGAGCTCTATGATTATGTGTCACAGACAAGTATGTTGCTAGCCTTGAGCAGCATATCACCCTTGCCAAGGATGCTGCCACAATATAAACAGAAAATCATTGACTTCAATAATTGGCTTAGTTTCTGGTGTCATTCTAACGGGATTCAGTTTCTGTCAGCCTAGGATAACATGATCGATAGACCTAAATGTTTTGCCAGAGATAATCTTTATCTGTTATCCCTGTGATTTTGGCTAATGGAAAAGTGTCTTTCCACTCCATAATGCATTTTTTAAATAATGTCACAAGGACAAATTTTCTGACCTAAAATTTTAATAAAAAAAACAACCTCAAGGCTATTCTGCTAAATGCTAGGAGTCTTAGCAAAACTGTACTTACTGGAAGCAGTCTTCACCTTGGAAGGCACTGACAACTGTGCAGTCAAGGAGACCTGGTTCAAGGCTGTGGAGAGCACCCTAGCCATACTGGGTTACACCTCGTACAGCAGGTTCAGACCAAGAATGGAAAGCAAGAAAACTAAAGGAGGGAGTGTAACAATATTCATTAAAGATAAATATGCCTCCAGATTGATTAAACAGTAGGATTCCCTGCAGCCACTTCAGTTGCAACTAACTGTTGGTAGGACACCTATTCAAGTCATTGCCAGCTACAGGACCCTCTCCATAAATCAAGACACCCACTCTGCCTACTTGAATCTACTAGAATCCATCAAGATACATCCAAACACCATGGTTCTGGGTGATTTTAATTACCCATCTATTGATTAGGTAAATTACTTGTGCTCAGACTCACTTGTCCAAAGGTTCCTCGATTTCATTAACTCCAACACCCTGTATCAGCTGGTAGGCACACCACCTAAGGACGCCAACATCCTGGATCTGGTGCTTACCAATATTGGGTACAGAATGATCAAACTACTGAATTTTTTAACAGGAAAAGTATGCACTTGGCCAACATTGAACGAAGAAACACACTGCAGTATTTCAAACCCACCCAGGTGAGGGGGCTATGCCCCCACACACCCCAAGTAAATATACCATCTCCAAGATCACAATACAGTGGGAGAAAGGCCAAGTGCATATGTTCCCTGTTAAAATATTTGGTAGTGTGATCATTCTATAAAATATTCAGTAGTGTGATCGTTCGGTAAATTAACAGTTCATTGTTGTTATCTTGGTAAATTCAGTTTCAGGTAAATGCTCTTTTGATTATTAGTAGATCCATATATAATACATGCAGATATATACACAACCATACACATACACACACACACACACACACACACACACACACACACACACACACACACACACACACTTGCTTAAGTTAAGTACTTACTTTCTGTCATAATGATGTCAGTAGCAAGCACGCAGAGTGCCTACAAAATATATATATATATATATATATATATATATATATTTATGGGTCTAGGACTAGTCACTGAAAGTACATTTCACTGAAACACATTTGACTGTGCACAATTCACTGAAAGCTCAATTCACTGAAAACACAATTCACTGAAACACATTTCACTGATAGTTATATATGGCCTTTTCCCCACTGTAGTGCGACCCTGGAGTTATAATATATAGTAAGGGGGGGGGGGGGTGTAGGGGGCGTAGCCCTCCACTTATTTTAAATATTTTGAACTATACACATGGATACTTGCAATTCCAATAAATTACTCTTTTTTGAACTTAATATATATCCAAACTATGTGAGAGGCTATGCCCCCCACACCCCTCTTACTATATATACTAACTCTAGGGTCACACAACAGTGGGGAAAAGGCCATATATAACTTTCAGTAAGATGTGTTTCAGTGAATTGAGTTTTCAGTGAATTGTGTTTTTAGTGATTTGTGCACAGTCATTTGAGTTTCAGTGAAATGTGCTTTCAGTGAATAGTCCTAGACCCATATATATATCTATCTATATATATATATATATATATATATATATATATATATATATATAGTTAGTAAACAAATCGCTCAAACACTCAAACCATAACAACTACTTTCCCTTTCAGTCAGGCTGTCTTAGTGACTTCAGACACCCTGAGCCAATAGGAGATGCTCCTCACTGCTTCATGCAGCAGGCAGGTCCGACGTTCCTTGAGTGACATTTCTAACATCCTTAAGAGCTCTGCCAGCTGGCTGGGTAAGCCTAATTCTGGGCTATTTTGAAATGACAACTATGCTGAGTCCTACAGCAATGCTTTTTACAAACATCTGTATAACTGCGTTGACGTGGCTGTACCTGATAGGACCAAAACAAGATCAATGCAGAGCAAAACTTGCTGGTAGACAACTGCCATTAGCAACAAGAGGAAGAAATTATTGTCCAAAAGTAAGAAAGAGCATGCCCTAAACTTGAAACACTCCCTCCTCAGCTTAAACAAGCGAATAAGACTTCTTGTGAAGCCTCCCAAAGCAAACTCTGAATCCAAATTAGTGTCCTCAACTAAGGACAACCATAAGGTGTTCTTTAGTTACATCCATAATCTAAAAGGTAAGACCCAGATTTACTCCAAACTGGTAATTGATGATACCACATACACTGAGCCTGTGGATACAGCAAACATGTTCAGTCCCCACCAGACATACTCCATGTCATTCCTTCCACCTGTTCCCCACCTTGTATCTCTAGAAAGCAGGTTGTATACATCATCTCTTAGACAAAAACACAGCATCTATGGGACCTGATAACATCCCAGGATGCATCCTACATGGCCCCCAACAAGAGCTAGCAACACCATTGGGTGCTATTTTTAACCATAGTCTAAGCACCAGCTTCATCCCAACTGAATGGAAAATGGCCACTGTTATCCCCTTGCACAAAGGTGGTGCTTCCACTGACCCCAGGAGCTATAGACTTATTAACCTGACTAGCATTATCTGCAAGGTCATAGAGCAAATCATCATGCACCTTATCAACAAAGATATAGGTAATCTCCAAACACTTGACCCTACTCAGTTTGGATTTGTCAAAGGGAGATCATGCCTGTTAAATCTCATTGACTTCAAGACAGTTACCAGAGCCCTGGACATGGGGAAAACTGTACATACAACTTACCTGGGCTTGGCCAAGGCTTCTGATGTAATTTCCCACTCAGGCATTATTGACAAACTCATCCCGCTGGTTATCAACCCTTATATGGTTAGGTGGGTCACAAATTGGCTCACTGATACAAACCATACAGTCCAGATCAGGGAATCCTCCTCCAACAGCAGACCCATAACCATTGGTGTTCCACAGGGATCATTCCTGGGATCTCTACTATTCAGAATCTATTTCTCCAAAGTACAAGCAAAAATTAAAGGTCTGTGGCTGATAAAGTTTGCTGATGACTGCAAATTGGGAATGGTCATTGAATCCCCAAATAATGTCAACATCCTACATGAGTGTCTTACACAAACAAATGATTGGTGACAAAGTCACAGCCTTCAACTCAATGTAAAAAAATGTATTATCATCCTATAAGAGTGATGTTCCAGCTAGCTACCACATCAATAGCAATGCCCTAAGCATGCTTAGTGGTGAGAGACCTGGGCACACGGGTTGACAACAACCTTACCTTTGAACATCATGTCTCCACAGTGGTAAGAAGGGCATTCTATATTACTCATCTCATAAGTAAGGGCATTGTCTCCAGGAAAAAAGAAGTTATAACCACCCTGTACTCCTCTCTCATCAGGCCAATAATTTAGTACAATGCCTCTTTTGGTATGTACCTTTCCAAGCACCTGCAGCAATTGGAGAGACCAGAAAGATTCCTCACAAGGAGAATTCAAGTTCTTCAGTATCTGTCCTATGTGGATTGGCTGAAATCACTGTCATTTTACTCTGCTTTATACAGACTACTCAGAGGCGATCTCTGCCTTATGTATAAGGCAATCTCTGACTCTGCTTTATTGGAAATACTGTATATCTGTAAGTCCAATGGCTCATGAGTTACTCACTCTAAATAACTTAATAGAACCTGCTGAAGGGACAGATTTGTCTCTGAGAGGTTACCATAGCTGTGGAACAGACTCCCAGTTCATGTAAAGCAGAGCACTTCTTTGGCCTTCCTCAAGCACAATCTGGATGATAGATGGGTAACCATAAATTCACCCAAGGGGTTCCACCTGTGTTCCTCCTGGACAGGGGCAATAGGTTGCTGATCATGGAAAGAAGGGCAGAACTTGGCTAGACGTGTAAGGGCCATAGGCCCACTAGCCTAGTACCTTCCTATGATCTTATGATATGATGGCACTATCTGTCCCTGATTTTTGTCCTGTGTCTCCATTATTTTTTTCAGATTTCTACTTAATTCATGAGAGAAGATGTTGAGAGGTATTTGGGGGGGGGTGCAGTGGGTTGCACCCTGCAGTCTGACAGTAGTGAGCTGAGAAGACACATTGTCACATGACAGTTATTTATGCATTTATTCATTAATTTGACACAACCAAACACCTGAGATATGCAATAATAGTTGGTGGCTGAAATTGATAGTCACATCTGTGTGTGTGTGTGTGTGTGTGTGTGTGTGTGTGTGTGTGTGTGTGTGTGTGTGTGTGTGTGGTCTTGTGCGTGTGTGTGTGCATGCGCGCGTGTGTGTGTGTGTGTGTGTGTGTGTGTGTGTGTGTGTGTGTGTTGGGTGTAGATGCCTTTAACTGTGATTTTGCAGAAAGTCTATTGAGTTTCTGGGGCCATATTTTGTTCTGTTCCTCATAAAGTTTTGTCAGATTAATGTGGGTCGCAGTCAGAAATTGATGACAGACATTAGAATTTAAGACAGTCTTCAAAAAACATTCTTGTGCAAAGCCTGTTATTTTAGCAAGTTTCTAAGTCTATAAGGGCAATGGTTGCCCCTGATTTTGCTCCTTTGTCCACCATTATTTTTAGCTTTCTCCTTGATTCTTGAGATAAGAGGTGGAGACATATGTCATGCTTGACTCTCACGGGTTTTCTTTCACATAATCCATCCATCTCTTGGCTGGATGGTCTCATTTTATCTTGTCTTTTTCCTGCCTCTCCCAAACCTTCTTTACAAAATTCTCTTTTTCCCCTGCAGATGAGCCCAACCCACCATAATCCATTCTCTTTGACCTTTTCTACAATCATTGTCAATTCTTTTTCTGTCTTACAGTTCGACCACTCATCACAGGCACTTCCGTTGCATAACCTCTAGGTTCCACAACTGCTCCACCTTCTCTGCCCAGTTTCTGTATCGTACAGCAGTATTTGTCACACTTCTGCTTTGGACACCTTATTCTTCAACTTCTTTGACATTTTTCTGTCACATACTACCCCTGAAACCACACATGCTGCAGACCGCACACCACAAGCACTCGTTTATTGAGGAACAAAATTTCAAAAACAGTTTTGTGATTTTTATTTCTACATCTATGAGACTTCTTCAGAATTAATGCTAATTGCATTAGTAGTTATATGTTGCCCTTTGTCATTTTTTAAAATTAGATACTGGAAATACCATTTAACCTTTGTAATTCTTTTTATATCTTTCCAGTGTTTTTACTTCTCTGGTCTTTACCTCCTTACAAACAGTAATGACTTTAATGAACATTCCTTATATCTACCCTCATGTGCCTTAAATTATTGGTTGAAGGATTGTCTAAATTCATAAAATCTAACACTAATTTGTCCATTTCTTTTTTGTTTGCTCTCATGAGCATTTTCATTAACTTCCAGCCCTGTATATCAAACAGGGCAAATAGTTATATATATGCAGTTGTGAGTCTGTAACAAGTCTTGTAGGATATTTCCATGAGGAAAACCCTTTAAGGACCTTCCCAACCATGATAAATTCACAGAAATAGCAATTGTCAATCTGCAGCCTTCTATATTTGTTCAACTGTTTTTCAAATAAAACTAATTGTTTATCAAGAGCATCACTGATGTTGGAATCATGACTTGTAAAATACATCTTCTCTTGAAATGATGCATTAGGTTGGAACAATAAATAATAGAATCACATTCATCAGTTAACTTCACTGAATACACTGGTTCCCTTTCTTCTGAATATTCTGCACCTGCCATTGCCTGTAACGGTGATGGCAATCATGTCGAGAAAAAAGCTGTCCTTGAAGCGTTTGGTCCTGGCATTTCTGCTCTGTGCATTTTGAATCTCAGCATTTTGAAGAGCAACTATGCAGAAATAGTATGTGGGAAGTTGCTGGCCCAGTATTCGCTAGACTAAAAAAAAATCCTCTTTTTCATCCTGATTGGTACACAGAGAGTCCCCATTTGCAGCATCTGTGTCTGTATTAGCATCCCCAATGTTATTAGACGAACTGTACGGTTAGTCTTCAAATTAAGATTTTTTTCTTGCTCTTTCCAGCTCAAAAAATGAATCTTTTTTGTCAGTTGTTCTAGAAATTATATAATTTTGTAGACAAATGAGAGATAAATTCAGCATAGTGTTCTTATACTGATCTATTCAGTTCTAGCATTGTTATATTCTTCTATTTTATCAGAAACTCAGTAGAACCACAGGCATTTTTTATTTAATGTTCTTTTTTAGAAGATCTGGTTTTACATCTTTATGCATAGGCTCCTTATTAATCCTCAGAAGTCCAGACACTCTCTGTACTTATGTGCCTGTGCTGTAAGTTGCACAAGGCACCTTATGTGTCACATCTGCCATCTTCCCTATTCTGTCTTCTCCACTTTATATTATTCTTGACCCAACAAACCCCACAAAAAATGCCACTTCTAAAATATTGTTATAGAATATACCACAATGGCTAGCAAATAACTGCCTTTATTTTATAATTAAACTAAACTGCAATTTAACCTGCAACTGATGGTAAAACTCCATTCAGACTGTCATTACCTCAATAGCCCTGTTTAACCAGGTGTGGATATGTGGAGAGAGAGTAGGCCAAAGAGCCAACTTTTAGCAATGTGAATGTAATGTCCCATTAACAATGCACAAATGATAGATTTGCCTCTACACAGACAGCTGATGTCTGTCCTTTATAATAACCCTTCAGCTACCCCCTCCCCCGATTAAATCATCTGCACATTTTAGTCATATAACCAAATACTATTTCTATAAAGAGCTCAGTGTTTTCTAGCAATATTCAGTGCTTCTATCCAATTTCATTATTGGCAATTTGTACCCACTAAGTCCATGAATTTAAATATTGCTCCTGTAAAAAGCTGAATTATTCAAAGCTCCCAGCTGATTGTCTGATACCAAAGCTTTAGCACCTGTTTTTCTGCTTACTTCTGGCTCACTGTTTAAGATTCTCGTATTTATTTTCTTCCTTAATGGTTAAGCGATAAGATGATGGTTAAGTGTAATCATGTGTGTTTAATTTAATTAAGTTAATGTTTATACTGTGAACTGCAGTTTATCATATCATCTGTCAATCATATGTCAGGGACTTTGAAATTGATATGGGTACTAGTTAAAAATATTAACATCTGCTACTGCATAAAGACTAGAACTCATCAGTATTTCATTACACACTCTAGTCCTTCAATATCTGCAAAGTTTTATAATTCAGTCCTAGTAACCTAAGCAGCCAGTCCCACTGACAATGCATACACATGCACATCCATGCACGTATACACACACACACACACACACACACACACACACACACACACACACACACACACACACACACACACACACACACACACACACACACTCACACACACACACGTGCACTCACTCACTCACTCTATGGATCCATCACTATATGTTTTTAGCATATAGTGATTGACCAGTGCCCAGACATTAAAATACAACACATTTAAGGACATGAAGATACCAGACAGTGATGGAAAGTGGTTTGGACTCATGCAAAAGCAGAAAAGATGTCAGAGGTCTGTATTACATTGCTGAAAATCTGTAATATGTGGAAAACATCAGGATGCAGTAGATGGGAGTATGATTATATTACAGTCAAGAACAGGAAAAATTAAAAGTCTTATGGGACTGATCATATCAGTAAAGCATACATTTGGTTTAGATGTAAGGTAGATTAGTAGAATTAAGGGATTTTTTTATCTCCCTAACCGAACTTGCCTGATGGTTCCACCATTTGTATATGGTAAGTGCTCTCATTTAGTATAGGCAAAAACTCAGAATACCCAGGCTGTATAAGAGCCCTGCAGCTCATTTGCTCTTCTGCAGGATACCCTGTCACCTCACGTGTTCCACCAGCAATAAGATTTAGATGGTAGGGACTGGGCCAGCTCTGAGTCTTGGCGAGCAGCGTACTCTTCTTCCCCTAGTCTGCTCCCAGACTCATTATAACCGCTCAGTCCAGAAGGGAAGGCATGCATGCCCCTACATACACACACACACACACACACACACACACACACACACACACACACACACACACACACACACACACACACACACACACACACACACACATACCACCTATGTCACTGGTTTAGCAAGGAGGCTCCTGCCTGATGCTGCATGAGCCAGCATGGCAAACATGGCCTTTGCAGGTGTGTCAGGCATACTCACCCTCAACTAGGAGTCCTTAATGTTGCAGGCATAGCAGCTTCCATCCTTCTCTTCCTTCCCACAGGATGAGTGAGCTAGTCCTCCCCCAGCCGTTCCATTAAATGTCCATGCTGCTAACTGGTTGGGAGACAGCTTGGCTTTATCCCTCTATGCCTCAGGGCAGGAATGAACTGAGGAAGTTCTGTAATTCTGACAATTACCTCAGAACAACCATTTCATCAGAGTCCTCAGTATAACTTTATAAACCCTAATTTCTGCAGAAGAAAGACATTGAACAATGTTAAGGCTGGTGCTTTCAGGGCTGTAGTCTGATTTTTATAATATGCAGGCTGTTAAGTGTATACAAGTGAAAAAAACAACATTAAATATGTTAAAACTGGCTTTTGTATTTATCATTATTCATTTATGGAAGGCTATCTATGACTTCTCAGTGAAACTGTATTTCAATTTCTGCTTGGGAAATATTGCAGACAGTGGAGTATCATGCAGCTTGAACTAAGACAATATCATTCTCTAATGGGAAGAGGTCATGCAACAAACAATATGCCTAAAAATATTTGAGCATTTTATAAAAGTTTAGGCTGTTAAGAGTGTTAAAGTACTTCATTTCACCTAATGAAGAGATAAGCCAGCTCTGATAATTATTTAGGAGAATTGCTTGCTACTATAGGCATTACAAAGGTCCCAGGGGAAGAAAACAAATAGATTGGGATAGTTCTGGTCTGTTGGTATTAATTTATTATCAGGAGGCACTGTAATCTCACAACCACTTTCATGATAGACCATACTTCTCACCTTGTTGACATCAAAGATAGGGATTCATGTTGAGTGATTGAAGGTAATTTAAGCAAATGGGAAAAAAATGAAAACAGTTCGCAAAAACACCTTTGAACAACTTAATAATTTTGTTTTTGTGGGAGGGGCAAGTCCTTATTCACCTTCTCCCCCCATGTGTGTGTACACCCACTGGACTTATATATACCAACTTTGAAGTCGCGCAGCAATGGAAAAAAGCAAACGTCTCTGTCGCCGAAAGTCATTTTGGCAAGTAGCACTCGCTCTTTTTGCATTCACTGAAATTACGCTCAATGACATGACATGCTGTCCAAAAATAGCTACAAAGGATCTTGAGAAGTAAGTATATCCAGCCAAAAATCTGGACAGTTACCATAAATTTCTCATACCAAATAGAATATAATGCCTTTTACTTTCACTGTTCTTGTGACATACTACTCAGAAATACAAGTTTAACAAAACTGAGAGTGACAAAATAATAGAAAATAAACTTAAGTTAAAACATGAAATGTTTAAAACTGGCTTTTGTTGTTATCTTCTAAAGTCTTCCATCCAGAAAGAAACAAACTAGCTACTTTCTGCTTAGTTTGCACAGAACATAAGGCTATGAGTACATAAAGACATGAGGTCACTTCATCACTTATGAAATAAGTCACCCATTACTGATCCGTTTGTGTAAAAGTTAGCAGTAATGACAGTACATCAGAAAAAATCATCACAAATCTAGTATGTGGTGGTGCAACAAAGAACTAACAACAACACAAACCAGTCTTGTTTTGGAAGCAAGTGTACAGGGTGTGCTGAAGGCTGAGAACTTGTAGAAGTTCTAACCAAGTTAAGGATAAGCTGGATAAGTCTACTAGTGAACTAAACTACTAACAAGCTACAGCAAAGGCAGCGATGCAACACATGGAAAACTCGTGGAAAGGAAATACAAGGGATGCACTCTAATACATTCACATTGTAACATAATGGGTTTTCTTGGAGTTTCCCCACAGCCCCTCAAAACTTCATGGTCTGACACCGAAAGTAAAACCTTATTCAGGTCCCTGGTCATTCTGGAGCACTGAAATCAATAAGGCTCTACCTGATGGTTTTTAATCTTTAAAATGCTAGACGCAAACAATACAGGCAGAAATAAAAGTCATAAAAGTGAGTCTGTACTGGGCTGAGGCATGAACAACCAGATGATTACAACAAAAAGAAAGAAGAAAGTAGACAATTCGTTGTGTAGTAGGATAATAATTTTAATTGCAAAGGTCAAGAAACTTACAACGTTAACATATTTCCACAAGAAAGAGATGATTTTGGGTGTCTCCAGAAGAGTCAGCCACTGTGGTATGAATGTGACCTGCTTATTGTAACAATAATACACATGTACCCAAATTTGCTATGACAGAATACAGAAAAGAAGAAAACTGTGGCAAGAAACGAACAGAGGAAGGATAAAACATAGTACTACATCCATGAAAGTTGTGAGCATTATTATAAGCACTCTATATCTGTCCAAAAGACAGTATTGAAGCAATGTCTTACAATAACAAAAGGTCACCAAGAAAAACCCTAAGCTAATAACTGAATTATTAAAATTATTGCATAAGAAAATTCTGGTAGCTCCAAATAATTTCTAGATCTTCACATACTCCAAATGTAATAACAAAAATGCTGACCATTTGATTCTGAAGCAAAAATCATATATCATTACATAGACACCTCCAAAGAAAAAAACAACCTACTTTCTGTTTGGTTAGCAAAGAACATAAGGCTGTGAGTACACAGATACATGAGATGAGTTCATGACTCTCTTATGAAAGAAGTCATCCATTATCTATCTATTTGTGTAACAGTTATTAGAATTAGACCAAAAAGTTTACGTAACAGGATTATTTTATGATTTGTAATTAAGTAATACTAATAAAAGAAATTGACAGCTGTTCATGCCAAGTAAAATCTAAGAGATTTTAAACAGAAAAAGGTTAAAAATATTTAACAAATTTACTTTATTGCAAAGATACTCTTGACTACTAATAAGCATTTCAATCTGCTTAAAATCTTCATGTTATCTGACTTTAAAACCAAGAAAAAGAATAAAAAAATAAAAAAAAATGCCTATGGTATAGAATTTCACTTGTTAGGCAGTATTTATACTGTACTCTGATCTACTACTGATGTATGGACTCTGCTAAACACATACCTGCATATTCATCTGTTACTGAAACTCTGTACTCGCCATGTGAAGGATTATAATGGCTATTAAAGTCCAATCAAACTCTGAGGTGATCACGCTGAAAATGATCTAAAGCAGTTCCTCAGCATCCTCACACTTAACTGACTGGAAAGCACATAGCTCAAGCCACAAAAACCACAAAAGCTGACAGGTCAAAAAAGATCCATAAAGATTACAAAGAAGACTATTGAGGCTAAGGAAGAAATTATGCATTGTTAATATACAAGAAGCAGGGAATTTCTTGATAGAAGATATTTTGAAAGATTAAAAGAGAAGTTAGAGGAAGGAAAAATACTTGCAGAAGTAAAACTGTCAAATCCTTCAAATAAAATTTGTATTCAGTAAATTAACAGATTTATGAAAAACATTATGCATACAAAAAAAAAAAAAAACTTTGAGTTCCTGGAAAAAGAATTGACAGAGGAAGTGTGAAAATATAAAGAACAAAACCCAGAGATTTTTGAAATGTATAAAAAAATAAGCACAGACATGGGGAAAAAGAGATCTGGCATTTATGTAAAGGAGGAAGCCAAACTAATTAATACAAATAAAGCAGCTGCAAATATATTCAGAGAGAAATACTAGCAAAAGCACCCAGAAATGAAAAATTTCACAATACAAAAGAAACAAAGTAAGAAAACAAAAGGGAATGTGGAAAATAGGCTTAGTAAGGTAGAAACAGAAGTTGTGGATTATCGGCAAAGTACAGGATTTCATTTGTAGAATCCAAAACAGGCAATGTTATAGCATGATGGAATTACAGGCCCCCAGATTAAGGAGCAACAGGTGGAACAGGACACACCTGAAGAAGACTGGGAACATGATAATACTCTGGAGTCTTCTGTAGGAGACCAGTATGAAAGTTCAGATGAAGTTGCACAGCAATGGAAGGAGCAAGAAACAGTGGAAACTCTGACACAGGTAATGTGGTTGAGTGATGGGCCAAAGGGTTCCCATATGAAGGAGCAGCAGCTACAGCAGGGTGCATCCGAAGAGGCTATGCAAAAAGATTTTATATAACTTTCTGTAGATTACCCACAGGAAACAGAACACAAAGAAGATGATCTCAATCCAGAAGAAAATTATTTAAGGGGAGACCTGCTTGATTTAATGGAGATGGATAGACATATTAAGATAGATGAAAGAAATAGAGATAGAAAGTAAATAAGACCCAAAATGTGAGAAAATTGATAAAATAGATGAACACAGTAATCAGGACTAATAAGAGAAAGTCACGTGGTATAACATAAAGGGATATAATGCATTAAGGTGCAGCTACAAACACATAGCACCACAAATGACAGGAAGGAAACAAATAAAATGCCACCATGGAAAAATCAAATACAGAAAACTGTAAAGCAAATAAGACCAGAAGTATCACTGTTAAAAGAATATGGGAAAGGGAACAGATCATCAAAAATACTTAAAAGGATAGATGTTTTAAAAGCAACAGATTGTGTCAAAACAGACCAGGATTTAATATATACTGTAGCCAATAATAAACTAAAAATATCACCACAGACAGAAAAACTTTAGAAGATATGCAAATAAATGTGAGGCTATATTAGAACATCGAAGTTTCAAAACTTCGAATGTTCTAATATCGACCCCTATTCAGCGAAAGCTAAAAATATCGAAGCGACAGAAAACCAAATTTTTTCCTAGGGAAAGAATTCGATTGTCTGTTTCTGTTGTTTCGGTATTTTCAGCGCTGTGGTGGAAAGTTACGGGTCGGGTTCAGGTAAGTGTGTGATTGAGTGCGGGTTAGGTTAGTTAGGGTTAGGGTGTGGGTTAGGTATATGTGAGATTGTGTGGACGTGAGGGTTAGTGCGGGTTAGGTGAGGTAGGTTTAGGGTGCGGGTTAGGTATGTGTGCGATTGTGTGGACGTGAGGCTTAGGGCGGGTTAGGTGAGTTAGGGTTAGGACGTGGGTCAGGTAAGTGCTCGATTGTGTGGATGTGAGGGTTAGGGCGGGGTAGGTGAGTTAGGGTTAGGGTGCGGGTGAGGTGAGTGCGCGATACTGACGGACCTTAGGGTTAGGGTTTGTGTTAAGGTAAGTGGATAGTTGGTGGTGTATGTATAGTTTAGTGTAGGGTTAGGTGTAAGAGCTTAGGTGTATGTGTGTGGCTTGCTGTTTGCTTGGTGTGCTTGTGTTGTGTGTATGTGTTTTGGAACAGCAAATTTTTTCCATAGGAAAAAATTTGCTGTTCTGTATGTGCCTCAAAACTAAGCAAAAAAAACAACAAATGACACAACGAAGAAAAACACTCCAAGGCACAGAGATATTATTGTAAGCGCTTTCGTTTACTCAAAATAGGCAAACTTCATCAGACAATTTTCTTACAATAATTAAACCCTTAAATAGGAAAAACTTAATTGACATCACCATGGCAAATAAGACAAACAACACTTTAAAAGGGCACTGCACCTAAAAGATATATATATATATATATATATATATATATATATATATATATATATATATATATATGTATAAAAAAAACTAAACCATAAACCCCACATAGAACCAATTTCAAAACATTTTAAATGTATACACTCTAAATATAAACTCATGTATAAAGGCATAAATACATATATAAATACAACCATAAATAAAATAGCATTATCTCATTAATGCTTTCATTTTTAAAATACTTCCAATAGAAATGGAATCATTCAAACCAGGGCATTTAATTTTAATTGCCACATTAGTTCCTTTTCATCCAATCTTAATGAAAAAGGCCCACCCCTTGCATTTTCATAAACCTTATCAATAACAGTAAATTCAAACCTATGGTCAGGATGAATACTAATGTGTCTAGCCAAAGCATTATTTAAATTTAGTTTTTCGATGGCATACAGGTGTTCATAAATTCTATTCTTAAGGGGTCTCTCAGTTTTGCCAACATAAAAGGCATTACATAAGATGCAGGTACTGAGATAAACCACCCCTTTTGAATTACAGTTGAATTTACCCTTTATATTGTATTTCATACCTGAAATACTAAAGGAGTTTCTAACATTAATATGTTTGCACCACTTACAGGCTTCACATTTGAACATACCATTATGGGGTAGATATAAATTCGAAGCCTGGTTCTCCAAAAGGCATTTCATATTTCTACCTCTCCTAAAGACCACTTTAGGGAAATCATCAACACATTTTTGAATAGTGTTATCCTCAGTTAGGAAACACCAATTCTTAATGAGAATAGATTTTACTGTTAAGGTGTCTAAAGAAAATGTCGTAATGAAACTCAATTTCTCATTAGTCAAATTTAAAGGGGTCACCATTTAATGTAGCCATAGAACCAGAGATCCCCACTCCATGGTTATATAATGTATGCTCCCCAAGTTCTATACTTGAATCATCAGAAACCATTTCAAGAGGCAATGAACCACCCATTATTATATTATTCAAAAGTGGGGTAAACCAACCATTCAACCTTTTCCGGTGGACTTCCTCTATTAGTTCATCCAACCACATACTAGGGTATCCACATTTAATGAACATCTTCCTTAGAGATTCACATTCGTCCAAAAAATCAGACTCCAAGGAAACCATTCTAGCTGCCCGAACAAGTTGCCTCTTTACCACCACCCTTTTCTGAAATTGAGGGTGGCAACTAGTATAATGAAGAAAGGCGTTAGAGTATGTTGGTTTCCTATATATTTTTTAAATAAACCTTTGATTGGGAACATCTTTAACCAGATTAACATCCAAATATGATATTTTGTCAGTTTGGAATTCCCAAGTAAATTTCAAAAAATTAGTATAATTGGAAATGTCCTGAATAAATGAGTCAGCTGAATTTTGGTCCCCTTTCCAAAGAATAAAAATATCGTCCAAAAAATGGGTGTACCAGGTTGCTTTCTGTTGAAATTCAATATTCTTAAACAGAAAGTGTTTTTCCCAAAAAGCCATAATT
Source organism: Protopterus annectens (assembly GCF_019279795.1). Classification (NCBI taxonomy): domain Eukaryota; kingdom Metazoa; phylum Chordata; order Ceratodontiformes; family Protopteridae; genus Protopterus; species Protopterus annectens. The sequence goes on from NC_056738.1 coordinate 458,754,964, forward strand.
GTATTGGCAAAAGTACCCCCACATGGGGAACCCATGGCCACACCCGTTTTTTGTAGATAAAATTCTTGGTCAAACATAAAGTAATTGTTTTTAAGTACTAATTCCAGTAGGTAAATAATCAAATCAATATTGCACTAATCAATTTGTTTCTCCAACAAGAACTCCCTCACCCAATCACAGCCGATGTCTTGGGGTATCATCGTATATAAATCACGGACATCGATCCTGAGAAGGTTTAACTCTTCAGAGAAAGGGAGGTTGTTGAAGCTTTCCAAAAAAGCCCAAGAATCCCTACAAATCTGGGAATCATCCATAAGGGCTAATTTCAATTTGCTATCAACAAATTTGGCACAACCATACGTAATGGACTGCCTACCATCTACAATGGGATGAAAAGGAGGGTCCCTAAGATCTTTATGTATTTTAGGCAGTCCAAAAATCACAGGGGTAATTGGATAACTAATGCAAAGATAATTGTATATATCAACATCGATACATCCATCAATAAAGAGGTCATTAATAAACCCTTTAAGTCATTGGTATGCCCCATTTATTTCATTCCTTGAAACTTTGACATAAGCTTCATTCAAAAGAAGGGTTTTCATTTTTTCAATATATGTTTCATTGTTCATGAAAATCAACCCACCTCCTTTATCCGGTTTAATAACCTGGATATCAGCAAAGCTCAAAGTTTTAAGTGCATCGTTCTCATCCTTGGATAGATTACCATTTTGAATTTTATGGAAAGCTTTATTGTTGAAAGTCGTCCTAAAATCATTAGAACAAACCTTCTCAAACAGTAATATAGAAGGGTGCAATATAGGATTAAACACACTAGCAATTTTAAATTCATTTACAATACTAGAATTATTACCAAAAAGGACATGCAAGTTCAATTTCCTAGTGTAAGTTTTCAAATCAACCAAAGTTCTGGCCAAATCCCCCCTAACAGTGGGCACAAAGGTAAACCCTTTTGCCAAAACTTCAATCAATAAAGGAGAAGGCACAAATGAAGAGTAATTGTATATTTTAAAGTTATTTGTGCTGTTCACCAAAATTTCAACTGGTGTATCACAATCCATGGTAGACATATCCATTATGTCTGAACTAGGACCTATCTCCTTCGTTTGTTCTGTGGCTTCTTCTTCCACCATTGTTGTTGTGGTACACGGTTCAGCTGGCTACCAGTGTCCCCATTTTTGGCCCCTAAAAAAACCTGGGATGAGCTACCATTACTGCCTTTGTTATTATATCTGTATGTGCGTTGTTTTGAAACTTCGATATTCTAATATAGACCCGATAAATGTAAAGGAAAAGTGCAAAATAAGCAATTCATTGATGACCCAAAAATATTCTATACAAAACTGGGAAACAAAGCAAAATTAATAAAAACACCATCGAAACAAAAGAAGAAATAAGCACATTTTGGAGAAGTATATATATATAAAGACCGTGTTGAACATAACAAAGATACTGAATGGAGAGAAGAATTAAAAGATACAGTAAGGAACAGTAAGGTAGAGGATATGAAATGGGATGAAGAAACATTGCGACAAAATTAAGAAAAGCTCCTAAATGGAAAACCCCAGGTCCAGACACAGTACTTAACTAAAACCATTAACATCTTTACAGAAAGATTTATTCCTGTGTAAGAATTACTTATATGCACATGTCAAACAGATACCACCCTGGTTAACAACAGAAAAAAACAATGCTCCTCCTTATGAGTGAAACTTTAAGCCATCCTAAGAATTATAGACCAATAACGTGCCTTCCAACAATATATAAACTGTCTACTAGAAATTATGAAGACAGAGTTTATAGTCATTTAGAAAAAGCTCATTTAAAACATTTTCACAATAAATAATCTTCAGAATAATTAATTGTCTTCTATATCAGTTGATGTGCTTATACCATTCTCAATAAAATAATTTATGAACATTTATTTATTTATTTTATTTATTTATTTTACATTTGTTGACCAGGATTGTCCTACTGAGCTGAAGAACCCTTTTTCAGCGGCAGCACAGGGAGAAAAGCTGCAACATATTGTACAATTTTTATTATAAATTAGCATTAAACAGCAATATTACAGGATTATTACATTAAGTAGCAATACGATGTTATACAGTGTCAATAATCAGGAATATAGCAAAACTATTTAAAGGTGTATAAAAAGAAAATATGTCTAAGATGAATATAGTTTTTGGGGTAAGTGGTTACAAAATCCCAGTTTTATCATAATGTAGTTGCATGAAGGTAAGACAATTACAATAGAATGTTTCTCTGAGGTGATTTGCTTAATAGATTTCAGAAGACAGTAGAAAGAGTAGTCAAGGAAGATTAGAGAGAGCTAGTGAGAAGAGTGAGTTAAGGGCAGAAAGTAGATTAAGGTATGGGAAGTAGGGGATGTTTAAGGAGGGAGAGTGCAGTGGTAAGACCAGTGACTTTTAAAGTGCCCTTTGGTGGCTGTCTTAAATTGTTTAGGATGTGTAAGGGTCCTGATTTCTAGTGGGAGCCTATTCCAGGCAATAGTGAGGTGATAGCTGTACATGATGCATCCAAATTTAGACTTGGGTTTGTAGATTTGTAGTAGGTCTTGGTTAGAGCTTCAGAGAGGTCTGCAGGGAGAATAATGGGAGATTAGAAGGGATAGTGCTGGGTAGTAGGAAGGCTGGTGTAGGATAGAATGGATGATCTGAAGCTGAGAGAGAAGAAGCTGGTGGGGTAATTCAAGCCAGTTTAGGTGTTTTAGAGAGAGATAGTGATAGGATTTGTAGATTTGTTGGGCAGCAAATCTAGCTCCCTTGTTGTAGGTAAATTTGAGTTTGGTCAGGACTGCTGAATTAAGATTTGTGAGAATTTGAGAATTGTACATTAGACTGGGTAGAAGGTAGGTAAGAGAGAGAGTAATCTTGGATTCAGAGGTAAGGAATTTCTTGTTATGGTAAAGGAGTCCTAGCTCTGAAAAAGTCTTTTTGATAAAGTTATTAACATGCAAACCAAATTTAAGCTGATCGTCAATGGTTATGCCTAAGAGCTTAGTGCTGGGTTCTACCTGAATGGGAGTGTCATTAAGAGACTGTATGGAGAAGGAGGGTTTAATTTTGTTGAACTTTTTACGTAGGAAGAGTAACAGCTTTGTTTTTTTAGGGTTAAGGATGATTTGGTTGTTGGAGAGCCATGTTCAACTAAGTTAAAGGATACCTGAGTAGCTGAGAAGAGCTTAGAGGAAGAGTTGGCTGTGATGATGACTGGAGAGTAATCTGCATATTGCACTAAAGATGACTGAGGACAGGAGGTATAGAGCTGAATAGTAAAGATATTAAAAAGTAAAGGCCTGAGGTTAGACCCTTGACGTACCCATTTTTACAGAGAGAGGAGGGGAGAGTGCAGAGTGCCATCTCACTGATTGAGATCTATCAGTGAGGTAGCTGGAGAACCATGCAACAGTATCAGAGGAAAAGTTGAGGTTATGCAGTTTGTGCAGCAGAAGAGAGTGTGAGACAGTGTTGAAAGCTTTTGAGAGCTCCAGGTATAGGCAAGAAATAAGTTTATGGTCATCCATGGCTATAGAGACAGTGTTGAAGAAGGATAATAGAGCTGTAGTGGTGCTATGTTTAGGTCTGAAGCCATGTTGAGTGGGTGTAAGCAGATTTTATGAACATGTATATGATATTAAAAGAAAGGGTGGCACAAATGCACTTTACAAGCACAATACAGTGTAAAAATGTGAAATTTGTATTCTTTTCAACTGAGGAAAATATTAAAGACCCTAGGGGTGGTCCTTGGCAAACTAAGACTGAATATAGGGAGTTATATTGGTAGTTAATTTTAGACAACAGTAAAACTCCATAACTGAATGATACTATTTCTATAGCCCCACTATTAAAACTAAAGGCAGCTAGACTATGAAGTCATGGAATAATATGAGTTAAAAAAAAGCAACAAAGAATGGCATACACACGTCAACTTATACAGAAGGGAATTACTTATTGTGAAGACTTTTTAATTTCATAGAGAATGTAGCAGTCCTTTTTATATACAAATATATAGTGATCAGGTACTACTATTTATTTCCCTTATATTATGTAGTATTTGTAATGTTTTTTTAAATCAGCTTTTATATCACATTTTGGATATTTACTCTTGGTTCAAAAATTCAACTTCTCTCTAATGTGCATTTTAACTGTCTGGTTTTAAATGTAACTCGGGGGGGGGTTGCCCTATGTTATTTTACTCTGTCATAATTTATTTCATCAAATTATTAATGAAGGCCTCTTTTTTAATTGGTCCTCAATTGTTTTAAACAGACCACATGTATTCACTTATGTATTTATCTAGTTATTCAATCACCCATTTATACGTTTACTTAACCACCGTAATTTGTCCATAATTTATTCATAATGTTTTACAATTTGTATAATTTCTATAACTAATACATTATTTTAAGATGTTAAATTAACAAGAAGTATTAAATATCATTAGCATGTATATTTTTCCAATGGAAGGGTGTGACAATAGAACTGGTTGCTTGTTTTATTATATAATGAATGGCAGGAAGTGATGTCACATAGAAAAAAGTATATATGTGAGAGTTCAGGTTTTAAATTTATTTTCTATGAACTCCTAATGGTAGGTTGAAAACACTTGTGTGTGTGTGTAGTGGCATTAATTTCTTAGTTTTGTGACTCTAAAATAAAAATCATTGGTGTACATTTGGAGTTTGAGTCCGTGCTTGGTTACTGGCTTTTGACAGCGCTAATATTTATGGTTCTTACTATTTCATGACAGTCTGTAAATCAAGACTGAAAGCTGTCGTTTATGACCACAAGAGGTACAGTTGAAAGGAGCTTTGCAAGGACTATGGCATGCTGTGTGGCTCAGACTTACTGCAAAGAGGTAAAGGGAATTTGTTAGGTACATTTTTTGACTCTTCAAAAAAAATTCACAATGAAAACACCATTTTACAAAACCTAATTCCACCATCACTGTTTACTGACTTCAGTATAATTAGCATTCATTGCTCATGAATACAGTTTATAACTGTCCATATATTTGTATGCTTCATATACTTTTTTAATTTATTGAACATCATTTACCTTGCAGTTCTACCTTGACCTTTTTACAAACACAGAACGTGAAGACAGATAGACAAGGTGGTGTGTACATTAAAAAAGTGGGGTGGATGGTGGATAGACACATACAGACAGGCAGATGGAAGTTAAGTGGTGATGGGGAGGGCTAGGAAATGAGCAAGGTATGAGTAGTAACACAGAAAGGAGGGGTGACACAGAGAGCATATCTCTCATCTCTTCCTGATTTGGCTTATATTTTACTGTGTTCTACAAAAGTATGGATTTCCTGGTAAATTGCACTGAAGATTACAGTCAGTCAACAATGCCATACATTGGGGCGTGGCTAAGGATGAACACAGGATAGCAGCAAATTTCTTCAGCTCCACCAATTTCATTACACTGATAGGAATTAATTACTTAAAAAATTAATTTTTGAAGTAATTTTCTTTCTAAATATGTTTGTTTTATATAGTTTTTGAACTATATCTAAAAAAGAAAGGAAATTTTAACAATATTCCTGTCAGAAATCACTTTGGAAATTTTCCTGTCAGTTTATCAGTCTGAAATGAGTTCCAGTAAGACAAATTCTCAAGACTCCAGCATCAAGAAAGAACTTCAGTCTCTGATAACTATAATCCAGCAACTTACTGCTAAGATGGATAAAATGGATACTAAAATTGATACCTTCATAAAAAAAAACTGCAAAACAAATAGACTTGTTACATATAGACCTGCAACAACAGAAGATCCAGATGACAGGCATAGAAGAAGCTGTGAATGACATGGAAAATAGAATCCAAGAAGTGGAAATCAACATTGAGTTTCTGCTGAAACAAAATACACATTTACAAACAAAGCTGGATGTTCTGGAAAATAGATCTAGGCGCAATAACATTAGGATTTTTGGACTGCCAGAAAATATTGAAGGTAACAATATTACTTCTTTTTAACAACATGGCTCCCTAAAACTTTAGACTTACCAGAAGCATTCTCTTTCGGTATCGAAAGAGCACATAGATCTATAGCTAATACTAACTCTAACAAAAACTATCCTAGATCAGTTATAGTTAGATTTCTATCATCTTTTGATAAAGAGATGGTTCTTAAATCTGCTTGGGCTAAAGCTCCTGTTAAGATTAATGAGACAACTGTGCATTTTGACAATGACTATTCTTCCTTGGTAATAGCTAAAAGAAAAGTTTTTCTGCCACTAATAAGGGAGCTTAAAAAAGCACAGTTTAAAACATACCTTCTGTTTCCTGCCAAGCTAAAAATCTTCCTTCCTGATGGTCCTAAAATTTTTGATGACTTAGACTCTGCTTTACTGTTTATCAAAAAAAATAAGATTTTGGATAAAATAGAGGAAATGGAATGGGCTAGTCCTTCATTAAAGAGACTGGCAACTGAAACTTTGTGGAAGACTTCAGAGAAGAAGAAGAGACTAAAAAACAAATGATTTGTTCTATGTTTTTTTTTTTCTTTTTTTCTCTCATCATTTTACTTCATTATTAATCTTTTTAAATATAGTTCCTGCATTTCCAGAAAGCCACAAATATTCTGAAAAAGATTTAATCAAAGTTATTCTCTGTGTGCAAAGAAATGTTTTGTTTCATAACCAGTCAAAATATCTGAGGAACTAATAACAAGCTATTATGCAATTTGTTTCTCTTTCTGAAAAAGAGAAGTAAGGTCAGTAATTTGATACATTTTTTTTCTTTTTTTTTCTCCTTTTCTTCTTTTCTTTTTTTAAACAGTGACATTTTATTTAGATTATGTAGTGGGTAAAGGGTGGGGGAGGGCAGGGAGAGAAGAGTAATGAAAATATGATAAATGGAATAATAACATATTTATTCCTTGTAAAAAGTTTATATGTTCTTCAAATGCTATTCCTAATTATACTTTCTTGATTATACTGCTTATGCTTGTTTGTAAATAATCTGTCATGCTTTAACTAATAATAATTAGAACTAAATAATAGTAAATAATATGTTTTATTTTTAACTCTGTTAATATAAACAGTAAGTAATATTCCATTGTATATACTTCTTATAGCTTTTTCTTACATTTTTTTTATTTCTGCTTTACACTCTTTTATTTTCTACTCTCTTTTTCTTTTCTTTATTCTTTCTCTTTATTTTTTTTCATATTAATATATAGAAATGCTTTTGATCATATAGACACAGTAAATAAGATTTGCATAAAAATTGAGTTGGGACAAAAATATTGAGTTTTATTACTTATTAATAACTTTGGGCTTAATTTCACCTACATAGAGGCTGTAATAACCTGTAAAATACATCACGAAGGTTTTGTCATGTTTAGATGCATTTACACTGCTAAATGAATGTTTGTCACTAGTTTTTAACAAGTTTCCCGCCAAAATGTTAAGGGAGACAATCTGGGATGTGGGCTACCTCATGAACAGTGTCCTCAAGTTGTTTTAAAAGCTTCAACTCTCAGAATTCTCACGGAGAAGCTGAAAGCAGTCAATTTGACCTTTGACCCAGATATCACACTGACACATCGCAGATTCAGGAAGAACACTCTACCAGGAAGTAGAACTGATGCAAATGCGACTATGTGCAGGAAAATGAACTCTTTAACATTTAAATGTGAGTTATTTTATATAATTACTTAAATATCTATGTTATAATTCATAAAATATGTCAGTTATAATGATTTTAAATGATGCAGTTTCTTGTAGTAAGTAAATGTCTTATTTTAAAAGGCATAGAAAATGAAACATTTATTCAAGTGTTTTTGAAAATCTACTTGACTGCAGCATACTAATCTGTGTTAAAAACTTATGTTCCAAACATATACATTACTATAACTCATTTAATTTATCTGATTGACAAGCATAAATAACTTTATAACTCTATTCTGGAAGAAATTGTCATGTGATATATTTTAAAGCAGTAGTATAGACATACAAAATACAGATGGCTTTTTTTACAATAATGCAAGTGTTTCTGAGAATTTGCATAACTATGCAGTATGATTTATAACAATTTCTAAAAATATAATATTTTATTCTATTGACAATAATCAGTATGAGTAAAATGCTCATATACAAGCAATTCAAGGTTTTTTTTGGAAGCTGTTGACTGCATTTACATGACAGAAAATAGATGCATCTTAATATATGTAATGTCTGAATCATATTAGCCAAAGTTTTTGATTTAAATGAATGTTAGAACTTATTTTTACATACTTTGAATAAATTAATATGTAAATATGCCTTCCCTTTTTTTTTTTCTTCTCTCTCTCTTTCTTTCACGCTCTCTCCCTCTTTCACGTCTTTTATTTCTCTCTCTCCTCTTGGTTCCTAATATCAAGATTATTTGAATGCTATTTGAATACAAGTGTATTATATTACATAGATGTATATAGTAGTATGAATAGTTAAAAAAAAAAAAAGTTTATTTTAGTTTATATGATGCTGTTTTTTCAAATGTGTAGTCTTGTCTTGCTAGAAAATTGAATTGAAAGCTGTTAATTTAAGTTAAATATAACCAGTATTAAATTGATAAGGTGGTAGCTGAGGTACTGCTGCTTAGGGTAGGGGGTTAACTTGAGTGGTAAATACTACTCTAAGTTGGAGTTTTTAACTCCAGGCTGGATGCAAGGTTTAATCCTTACATTATTTTCACTTGTTCACTGTTATATGTATATAGTTTTGACATCCACAATATATTTTGTACACTCATTGTCACTACAAACAAAATTGAATCCTATACAAAATCCCATAAGAGATTCAATAAATACAGCTATATTTAAAGGTACACCTAAAGGAGGAGATGTAACATTACTTATGTTGTTATTTGTTATTTTGATCATAAGATTCTTAAGTTTTAAAATGCCAAATGACATCTTTAAAAGGAATTTCTTTAAACATTAATGGATTGAATAATCCGTGTAAAAGGGCAAGCCTAACAAGATACATTAATTTACATAAGGCCAACTTAGTCTTCCTGCAAGAAACCCATCTCTTGAAAAAAGATATTGATAAACTAGCCACAAACAAATATACAGTATTGGTTAGTTCAGAGCACACTCAGAAAAAAAGAGGAGTGGCTATTTTATGGAATAAAAGTATGCCCATTCCTAAAACCATTAAGTCTTATCAGGATGACAAAGGAATGTTTTGTATGGTTACAATACAAATTAATGGGAAGACTTACACTTTAATTAATGTATATTGGATACATGGAATTGGTATTAATACAGTGAAACATCATCTTCATAAGATCATATCATTCTCTATAGGAGATATTATTTTAGCTGGTGACTTTAATTGTATACTACATGAAAGTGATACTACCACTATAGGAAAAAGAAGAATTACATCTAATGCAAAACATTTAAATGATTTTGCTAATTCTTATCATTTAAATGATATTAATAATCAGATAGATTCAAAATCATTACCATACACATTTTTTTCTAACAGATACAAAACTTATTCAAAAATAGATAGGGTCTTTATTTCTAACCAGATGGTAACAGATTTAATTAATTCCAAAATCATTTCATGTCCTATATCTGATCATAATTCAATTGTTTTTGAATTCATGATAAAAATACTCATAATGTTCAGATCAAAAGGATACCAGCATACTTAACTCAACTAAAAGACTATAAAGAATATATACTTTCAGAAGTAAAACATTTTTAGACATAAATAATACTCCTGAAGTCTCCATTGTCTATGTTTGGGATGCCTTAAAATCATATCTATATGGACAAAGTATCAGATGGTATAATAATAAAAGGAAATCTTGGGATAAGGAATTGTTAGATATTCAAAGTAAATTAGACTCTTATAAACATAATAATAAAGAAAATATTATGGACAAAAAGTTATTGAAGAAATAAACAAACTAAATGAGAAATACAAAGAAATTTTAACTCATAAAGTTAAAATAACTTTAGAGAAATACAAGTTTTGTCTTATTCAGTAAGCCCCAAATACTTACATAGACTTAAAAATAAAACAAAAGGTTGAATAAACAAAACCATATCAAAGAAATCTTTTCTCTAAGGAAAAGAAGAATGTTTCTAGTATACCAGAAATACTAGATGAATTTAGAAATCACTTTCACAAAATTAACCATAATAACATTAACATGGAACCTAAAGATAAAATAAAGGAGTTTATAACCACAAACATGAATAAAAAGCTTAATAAACAACAGATTAAACTATTGGACAAAAGTATTTCATATACAGAGGTTATTACACAAATAAATAAGCTTAAATCAAACAAAGCACCAGGTAATGATGGTATTATACCAGAGATATATAAAATCATTTCTAAAAGTACATATTCATTAATACATAAGGTTTTTATTTTGGCCCAAACTGAGTTAATAACCCCCCCATCTTGGCAATATACATTTATTTCGCCAATTTTAAAACCTAATAAAGATCCAACTAGATGTACTTCATATCGGCCCATCTCATTACTTAATGTTGATTATAAAATGTTTATGAGTATTTTTGCTGATAGATTGAAGACAATCATCCCCGGCATTATAGATATAGATCAGACAGGCTTCATTGTAAATAGAAATACTTTTGATAATATAAGAAGAACTTTAACATTAATTCATTTTGCAAATAGGAAAAAGAAAGATTTAACACTTATTAGTCTTGATATAAGTTCAGCATTTGATTCAGTAAGTTGGGACTATCTGTTTACCTTACTGAAGTGCACAAACATCTCAGATGCATTTGTAAATCTAATTGAGCATTTATACAAAGGAACATTGGCTTATATTAAGGTAGGAACATATGTTTCACAAAAAATACCCATTTTTAAAGGTACAAAACAAGGATGTCCACTTTTTCCACTATTATTCACTTTAGTAATGGAGCCTTGGGCTAATTTGATCAGAAACAGTACTGACATAGAGGGTTTTGAAATAGATGAAAATACAACATCCAAAATTCAACTTTTGCAGATGATGTTCTAATTACATCAGCAGGATCTAATTCTTCTATGCAGTCTCTATTTGATAAAATGATGAATTTTAAAAGTATTTCTGGTTTAATATTCAATGAAGAAAAAACTAAAATACTACCTATATATATACACGAAAAAATATTCTCATTAGTGATTTTACTAAATATGTACCCAATTCAGGTCAGATAACTTATTTAGGTATAATACTATCTAAAGATATTAAATCTATTATATATAATAATTATAATACCTGTTTTCTTAATATACAAAATCTTTTTAATACCTGGAATAATATGTTTTTTACTATGGAGGAGAGATTTACAATTAATGTTAAATTTCCTATGGGCACCTAATAGACCTAGGATTGCATTAAAGGAACATGCTAATAGCTAGTCTCAAGGGGGTATTTCTTTTCCAGACTTTAATTTATATACTATCTCTTCTATTGTAAAAGTTATTACTTTATTAATAGATCAGTCATATGTCGCAAAATGGAAAGATTATTGGGAGCTAATTAGTATGCGCTTCATGAAAATCTCCTTAACACATAAAAATATGATTGTAAATAACTCCATGTTATGGTTACTAAAGGAATTTTGTACTTCACCTATTACACCTAAACATATGGTTTGTTACCCATTAAATATTATTATTAGCTATCGTAACTTTATATTCATGCACCCTAAATATAGGGAATGGAATTTTATTATATTCCCTATAATGTATACTCAGGGCATGCTTTTGTCATCTACTTCTGAAGGAACTCATTTAGCTATAGATAATGATCTAAAGTACTGGTATCAGTTGATATCTGATAATAAAGTTAAAAATCTAGATTTCTTAAAACAAGAATTTGATCTAAGAGAAACTTGCTGGTTAGAGGTTCAGACCTTTAGACAACATCTCATTAATAAAATAGATCTAATGTCTATAACAGTTAAAGAATCTATTCCAACACTGATTGATTACTTGATATTAAATTTACAACATAAAGTTTCTGATAAAGGTAAACTTTCATACATACATAACATTATCAGACAAGAAACTTTTTACAGTGTAGATACATACTGGAATTATTTATCTTCTATTAATGGGGACCCACCAAATCAACAAGATAAACAATATATATTGGAATCTGCCTATAGAACTACGTCTTCCATTGTCTGGAGACTTTATACATGGAAATTTTTACATAGATCTTTTTATACACCTTTGATGATGAATAAAATAAATAATAAAGATAATCTATGTAAGAGATGTAATGTAGAAATTAATGCTGACTGGGCTCATATGTTTTATGACTGTATAAAATTGAAAGAATACTGGAAGTCAATTAATGAATTTTTGCAGGCTCTTTTTACAGATAATTTCATTATTTCTAAATCTCTTATATTATTCAACACACCTGTACCTCAAAGTGTTAAAAATGTTAAGCTTCCCTTGTTATGGTCTATTCTAGCAGTGGCTAGGAAAATAATAGCCAGAAATTGGATTTCAGATGCACCTCCTTCATTCAATGAATTTAAAAATGTTATGAATATAGTGTGCCATATGGAAATAAACACAATTAGGTCAAGAACAACTAGAAAAACATCTTATTATATTGTATGGGATAATTTACAAAATTTGTTAAAAAAATCCTAATTTCAATAGCATGGTATTTTAGTTTAATTAATTGATCTGATTGTAGTGGATGTCTTTGTAAATACTTTAGTTGTTTTGTTGAATGTTACAATCATATCTATTTTTAATTACTTGTATAAAATTGTTATGATATTTCTCTTGTATGTTAAAACAATAAACCTGTTTTGAAAAAAAAAAATAATGCCACACGTTGTTTTATACTTCATATTGCTCAAAAATATGTTTAATGCGGACCTGTATTCTATTCACGTTTTTCAGTGAATTAGGATAATAGTTAAAAATTGTCCCTGATGCTGGGCTTTTACCCTTCCTGTTATGTTTGGTTTTGTTTAGAATTCTTGAGCAAAGAAGTTTGTGGTATGGTAAAGATAATGTGGGCTGTTAGCATGATTAGCTGCTTGACCAGCCAGGAGGGCAATGACCTCAGGCATCATGCACCTGAGTGACTGATGTCATGGGCCATATGACTGAAGCTTGCCAGACTAGTGACTCATTAAGATAAATCTCTAGACTGGTAGGCCTCAGCCAGTTTAATGACTCATAAAGACACTCCTGAATGAGCTCCACATTGTCTCCAGCAAAGAAGGCTTCATCTTTTCTGAAAGATAAATACAGAGAGCTGTAGTGACCCATGAGCAGCTGCAACAGCTGTCAGAGACTTAATTGAGCATGGCTGTGTCATCTTCACTGCCTCAACTGGACCTGCATATGGGAAACACAATGGGAGGAAAATAAGAAAGTCAGTGACAAGAAAAGTATAGCCACTTGAAGGCTATACAACACTTTCACACCTCTCTGACTGGGGAGGAACTCCTGCCATACTTAAAAGATACTCCTCGTTAGCTGTAAAACAAATGATGGACTGTAAACCATAGGGGGCAGTACATAAGATAGTGGGAGATAAATAGCCAAAGGGAAAAATCATAGTTACAGCACATTTCTGGTTGTATCTCCTGATCTTCTGCTTCTTTCAGGCCAGGGTAGTGTCATCTCAGGCTGTCATGGCAATGCCTGCACTATTGCCCTGAAAGAATATCAACCTTCCTAAAGGGCCCACCTTACCACCCCAAGAGATATAAGTCTCTGTGTAAGAAGAACAGGGAAATTTGGTTGTCCCTGACACACCATACAGGAACTCATTGGTTCTCACTGGAGGAAGCAGCAATTGACACACATTTGGTCTACTTGAGGAGCTGTATGTTATACCTGTCAGCATATATGTGTATTGCTGAATCACATGCTATGCAGAATAGTGCTGCGCAGTGATGTGCCAAACTTGCTCATTCCCTGGTCTTGTGGATGCTCATATATGGCACATATCTCCTGCTAAACATTACCTGCATGCCTCACATCACTCCATACAGATAGAGTAGTGTACAAACTAAGCAGTTCCTAGATATTGGCACTATATGGACTCATTAGCATGCTCACTGTGCAATGTGAACCATGCTAGCACCATATAAAGTGCTGCTGCCATCTTTTGCAAGACTGTTTTAAAAGAAGGAATAAAATGTGTTGGAATAACTATGAATGTATTATGAATGTGAAGCATTACAGAGACAAGGAAGGATAACTTGGATTGTAATGTAGCTCTTGTACTTCTGCAGTGCCTTTGGTACCTATCAGGAGAATGGGGGGGGGTCAGTGTGCAGTTTGTTTAGCTAACATATGTGCCACACATAAGTATTTCACATCAGAAATAGCACACACTGTGGTGGCAAGACAGCATACCATCATGTGAAAGCTTATAGGTGCAGAAGCATCTAAATGCTCACATATGTTGCATGCAGGGCCACCACACAGCTATACAGCACAGTTGTGCATGCCTGTGTGGGGATGCAGTGGCCATAGGATATTGCATAGGATACCATGGCATATATAGGGTGGGGGATTGCTATGACCCTTCATATCTGAAGGGTACAGTACCACATATAGGGGCCAAATCTGGTAACTGTAGACAGTATCCAGATATATATACAGTGACAGGAGGCCACTGAATTTATTTTGTTGGTAAGCCTATACACACAATAAATGACATGAACTTGCAGGTATACAGGTAGGAGCATGTTCACTCATAGGTGACACCACCCAGAGAAGTCCACATGATCAGAAAATGTCCACATATATAGTATGTGCTTACTAGCTAAAGGAAGTACAGACAAGCAGGATAAACATCAGATTTGGCAGCGCATAGTGTGGAATGGGAATGCTGTTGGAGACCATAATAGGCTTTTACAACTGGTATGATGGAGGGTTACATATATCCACTCCTGTAAAAAGCAGAAAGTTTAGGCCATCATGATGCACAGGACCACTGCAGAGGTGTAGGCCATCAACACTTAAGCAGCTGATGAATGGTGAGGAATATTGTGTGGCAATGTCTAACATGGGTAACAGTGTGCATGTCACAGTGGGAAAGTACACTGCTAAGTCTGTGAAATCAGTACATTCACAGGGTCCACTGATGGTGGGTCAGATATACTGTGGCAAGAAAGGGCTGATAGTGCCATGCTGGTGGCATTGTCTGATGACACAAAGCTACTGTCTGCAACACTTCAACAGGAGGGAACACCCACATCTATGGGTGTACAGGTATGTTTTGGGGTCACTGTCAGTTGGATGGCCTTCCACATGGCTGACCTACTACCTTTAGGAGACAGCCCCATACAGGCATCTCCTATTTCTCCAACAGATGCAGCCCCTGATATGTGCACTGTCTTTGACACAGGCATACCCAACACGTTGAGAGATGCAGTGGAGTCTAATGCTGCCATGACTACTGTACATTCCTGATAAGTGTGAAGCACTTGGAATCAACCAAAAGACATGCTGGTTTGTGATCAATGCACAAACAGCTGCTGTGCACATCACTGTGGAGCTGGTAAGCGTGCTCATTGACATTCAGGAGGACAAGTGCCCACTGCACAGTGATCTGAAGTATCAGCATAATGAGGTGCTTTAAGTGCTTCCATGTCATGTTAGAAATACCCTGCAGTCTGTCTGTACTGACTGTAATGTACATGGACATGGGAGGGTCCAGACTGAAGATGCACAAAGTCATAATACACCAGGATCTGCAGGCAGAAACAAGAGCCATGTGGAAGAAAGATACCCATAGAGTTCCAATAGTAATAGGAGCAATGGGTTTTCTAAAAATTTACAATCATATTTGGATATGTTACCAATTATGTAACGCCATACAAATTGCAGAAGGAGTCATTACAGGGCACATTGCGAGTGCTAAGAAGAGCACTAATGATTGACATCAAAGATTGAAACAATACTAATTTCATGGACTTAAATTGTACCTTGACTTAGGAATGGGGCCCATTCCTGTCATGGTATTAGAAACCCAAAAGACTTGAAGAAATTAAAAGGATACACAAATAAATATAAGGGAGTTTTATAGAGAACTGGGAAATAAGGTAAAAGGAATTGAAAGACCACCAAAAAAAGAGGAAGTAGATACATTTTGGAGAAGTATCTATGAAGATCCTGTGGAATGTAACAAAGATGCAAAATGGATAGAAGTAAAAGAAAGAATAAGAAGTTTAAAGGTACAGGATATGAAATGGGCTGAAGTAACAGCCAGAGAGATTGAGAAAAGCCTTTAACTGGAAAACCTCAGGCCAAGATGCAGTACCTAACTTTTGGTTAAAAGTATTAACATCTTTGCACAAGGATTTAGTCATGAGTACAAACTATTTATATGTGCACCTCAAACAGACACCACACTGGCTAACAGGCAAAACAATGCTCTTACTTAAGAGTGAACCTGCAAGCTACCCTAAAAATTATAGACCAATAACTTGCCTTCCGATGATGTATAAACTATACATGGGAATTGACACCGACAGAGTTTATAGTCATTTAGAAGAAAACTCAATCATGGCAGTAGAACAAAAGGGCAATAAAAGAAAGTCATATGGAAAAAAGGTTCATTTGTTGTTAAATAAAATTATAGTGGAGAACTGTAAAAAGGGGAAGAATCTAAGTATGGCATGGATTGAATACAAAAAAGCATTTGATAGTATCCCACATTCATGGATAAAAGAGTGCTTAATAATGTATAAGATACACCCTACACTGATTGACTACATTACAGTAACCATGAAACAATGGCAGACCACTTTGCAATTAAGGCATGATAAAGGACAGATTATTATCCCAGGGATAAAATTTCAAAGGGGGATATTCCAGGGTGACTCTCTGTCACCATTGCTATTCTGCCTTGCCATTAATCTGTTTACTTAACAGCTTAGGCCATAGCTACACTTTGGCTCCTAGAAAACGACAAAGTCTATTGAATTCTCATCTTCTCTTTGTTGATGATTTAAAACTGTATAGCTCATCAGATGAGGAACTGAAAGTACAGCTGCAGGTTGTCAAAAATTTTCAGATGATATAAGAATGTCACTTGGTTGTGATAAATGTGCAAAAGCAACCTTTAAAGCAGGAAAACTGCAGCACCAGGAAAACATCAGTTTGGGACACAAATGTGATATAAAAGAACTTGAGCAAGTGGGAGTGTATAAATACTTGGAAATTGATAAAGGATCAGCAATAAAACATGAACAAATGTGAATAAAACTCAGAAAGGAATACTTTAGAAGACTTAAATTAATCCTGAGAATAGCATTGATATCTACGAACGAGATCCAAGCTAAAAATCAATTTGCTCTTCCTGTCCTAACGTACAGTTTTGGAGTGATTAACCGGCCCCAAAATGTGTTGGATAGAATAGATATTAAAACAAGAAGGATGCTTCATGCTCACCAAATGATTTATAAAAATCAGTGTATACCAAGATTATATATTCCCCATTCCAAAAGAGGTATGGGCCTCCTTGAAATTGATTACATGTATAGATCTGCAATCGTGGGACTCCACACATATCTACTGACTTCACACGATCCAAACGTAGTGAAAGTTTTAAAACATGAGGAGAATAAATCTAAGATGACTTCTTTGCTTAAGTTAGCAGAAGCATATCGACATTAAGCAGGAATGGAAATCAAACCAGGAGTAGATAAAAACCAGGCATCAACTGAATGTGCTAAAAAACAAAAGAAAGAATATAAGGTGAAGGACCAAATGAGAAGGCAAGAAATGTGGAGAAACATAAATATAGTTCCAAGTATAGAAAACTTCTGGGAGAGCCACATGTTAGCCAAGAATGAATGCAGAAATGGTTAAGGAGAGATGAATTCAAACCAAGATATTAAAGGTTAATACTGGCGGCCCAAGATAGTGGGCTATGTACGCGGTGGTTTACAAAGTCCATTGAGCATGTGGGAGAAACAGACAAATGTAGGTTTTGTAAAACCGAATTGGAAACAGTCACACCTTATTGCTGGCTGTGACACACTAATGACAGAAGGACTGTATACTGAAAGGCATAATAATGTGATGAGACTGTTGCACTGGGGATTGTGCAAACATTATAGTATTGAAGTGGCTGAAAAACACTGCAAAGATGAGCCACAAAGCATCATAGAAAATGATGATGTTTATATCACATGGGATCACCCATTACGAACAGTTCAAATAGATGCTAGAAAAGCGGATACAGTGGTTCAAGAAAAGAAGACAAAAGTACCATTGATCATTGAAATCACCACACCTAGTGACTATAGTGTCTTGTGTACAGAGAGACACAAAGTCATAAAATACCAGGATCTGCAGGCAGAAATGAGAGCAGTGTAGAAGAAAGATACCCAGACAGTTCCAGTAGTAGTAGGAGCAATGGGTCTTATAAAAAATAATTTACAATCATATTTAGATATGTTACCAATCCATGCAACCCTGTACGAATTGCAGAAGGAGTTATTCTTGGGTGCATTGCGGGTGCTGTGGAGAGCACTTTTGGCTGACATCAAATATTGAAGCAGTACTAATTTCATGAACTTTAATCGTACTTTGACTTAGGAATGGGGTCCATTCCCATCATGGTATTATAAACCCAAAAGATTTGGAGAAATTAGAAAAGGAGGCATACTTAGGGAATCTCATGCCAGCAGACATAGAGTGCTACAAGTGCACCATTGATGTCACAAGCTGCATGTGGCCTCTCACCTCTGATCATGCTTGCAGATGTTCTTCAGGTTCTGCCCATGGGATACCTCTTCAGGGTGGCTTTAAAAGATCTGTGTTCAGTCTCATCTCTGCCATGGAATAGATCCTGCCCTGGCATGGCTAGCTGGCAGAGTTCACACTGCTCATGGTCGCATAATGGCAGCCCAGTCCTGTTACGGGAGGATACGATTCCTGATACCCAACAGTTTCCTAGAGCATGTAGCTACGACATTCACTTCTCATGACACTACCTCACATTGTAGTGTTTCAGTGAACTGTCACTGTGTCCACCCCAGCATGTTCAGTTGATGATTACCATGCCCTGCCCACCCTTGGCCTGTCTGAGTTTGTTGATGCCAGATGCACATTGTGGCCAGGCTATATGTAGCATACCCAGTATGAGTATTATAAAATACATCATATTATTCTAGGTTGTCTATGCTGTGACCCAAAGTTGTGAGTCAGATACCACTGTTTTGCCAGTGCTGCAGTGTATTGCCACTGTCACTGCTCCAAAAATGTTTCTGCTCATCCATTGACATCCCCTGTAGCTCCTTCCCTTATAGGCTCATAAGTATATATGAGGCTAATGACCACCAGGGCCCTGATAGAATTCATATAGTCAAAATAGGGGAACCCACCTCCAACAGCAGACCTGCAACTAATAGTGTTTCACTGAAATCACTCCTGGGACCTCTACTGTTTGGAATCTATTTCTCCGAAGTACAAGTAAAAACTAAAGATCTGTGGCTGACAAAGTTTGCTGATGACTGCAAACTGGGAGTGGTCATAAAATCTCCAAATGATGGCAACATCCTACAAGAGGGTCTTACACAAACAAATGATTGGTGCCAAAGTCATGAACTTAAACTCAGTGCTAAAATGTATTATCATCCCTTTCAGTAAGAGTGATGTTCCTGCTAACTACCACATCAATAGCAACATTTTGAGTACACACTCAGTGGTGAGAGACCTGGGCACATAGGCTGAGAGCAACCTTACGTTTGACCACCATGTCTCCACAGTGGTAAGAAGGGCATTCTATATTGCTCATCTCATAAGTAAGGGCATTGCCTCCAGAAAAAGTTATAACCGCCCTGTACTCTTCCCTCATCAGACCACTAATTGAGTACAATGCCCCTTTTTGTATGTACCTTTACAAACACCTGCAGCAATTGGAGAGACCACAAAGGTTCCTCACAAAGAAAATTCAAGGTCTTCAGCATCAGGCCTATGTGGATCATCTGAAATCATTGTTGCTTTATTCTGTTTCATACAGACTACTGAGAGGTGATTTCTGCCTTGCATACAAGGCAATCTCTGACCCTGCTTTATTGGAAATGCTGCATATCCATAAGTCAAATGGTACACAGGTTACTTACTCTAAAGACCTTAACCTGGCATGTGACATTAATAGAACCTGATGGAGAGGAAGATTTGTCCCCCAGAGTTTACCACATCTTTGAAACAGACTCCCACTTCATGTTAAACAGAGCACCTCATTGGCCCTCTTCAAACACAGTCTGGATGATTAGATGGGTAAAAGTAAATTCACCCCGGGTGTTCCAACAGTGTCCCTCTTGGACAGGGGGAATTGGTGGTAGATCTTGGCTAGGCTTGTAGCCTAGTAACTTCCTATGATCCTTTATAAGCATAGCCATGCAACCTACCCCAGTTGTGTCCATATGTATCACAGGTGTTTATTAGGAGGGGTATGTTAGGACATTTCTAAAGCTTATGTGTCTGCATGTGTGGAGCGGGTATGTTAGTTTGGGCATAGTTACTGTCTGCTTCTGTCTATCAGAGACATGGGGGCTAGACTCAGGATGAATTTCCAATTTCTTATCAATTTGTCAAGGTTACTCAAATAGGGTTAGGGATGGACTTTGCTTCACATGGAAGGGAAGCATATTCCCAAGCATGGGGATCCCCTGAGACACATATCTGTCTACCTTATGAATCTGGGCATCTTGGGGAAATGCAGCAATTGCCTCATGTAGACAGACAACACTCTCCTCCTACCACCCAACACTACAACCTGTGAGAGATGCATGTATATAGCCAAACTGGAAGCAAAGCTCTCTTCACCCAAGACTGGACTAGACAGTCAAGAGGAGGAGGTAAACACCTGCATCACACCACACTCATCACATAGTCCCTCAAAACCTATACCACCAAAACACACATGTAGAAATACAAAAAACACACCTACATTCATGGGGGCTCTCAATAAAAGTCTGCCCAAGCAACAGAGACCTCCCAAGCAGAAACGCAAGCAACCTCCACCCCTCAACACAACCCAAATGACACATAACCCACAAACTCAGTGTGCCACTCAACCACAGCCCATAAGGCATAACAACGTACCCAACACTCTAGTCATAGGTGATTCTATAGTCATACACACTGATGTTCAGTCACCAGGCTAAACAAGGAGAAAGTTACTGTCAGCTGCCTGTCAGGTGTCAGTATCCGCCACATAACACATGCACTCTGGTCACTCCACAACAAGTACAAATATGACTCTGTCATTGTCCATGTTGGTGTGAATGACCTGAGATGTACCTCCCTGGACTACACGAAAAGAGACATGGAGGAGCACTCTGATCTTGTAGCCCAGGCAGGTATCACTCTAGCCCTGAGTAGCATCCTGCCATCACCAAGAATGATACCACAGTACAAGGGCAAAATGATTGACTTCAACAATTGGCTAAGCTTCTGGTGTCATTCTAAGGGGATCCAGTATCTGTATGTCTAGGATGACATGATCGACAGAGCACGATGCTTTGCCAGAGATGGCCTGCACCTGTTGCCCTTGGGATTCCGGATACTGGCTAAAGCTCTTTCCACCCCTATAGTACCTTTTTTAGGCAAGGTTCAAATGACAAATTCACCACCGTATCAGGTACAAGCTAGCAAAATCTAAGGGTAATACTACTCAATGCTAGAAGTCTAAACCTCAAAATGCACTCACTCGAGCCACTCCTTAAAATGGAGAACATCGACATCTGTGCAGTGACAGAGACCTGGCTCAAGGCTCCAGAGAGCACCCCTGCATTACCAGGCTATAATTCATACCACACCTTTTCGGCCACCTAACCTGGACCAAAGCACTAAAGGTGGAGGTGTGTCCATATTCATTAAGGATATCCACACCTCCAGGCTAGTTGCTCAGCATACTGCATCTGAGATTATCCAACTGCAACTAATTCTGGGCAAGACCACAATCCAAATTGTAACTTGCTACAGATCCCCCATCATGCCCCAGGATTCCCACTCCTCATTTCTTGATACACTGGAAAATATTAGGGTACAACCCAACACCCTAATAATGGGCGATTTCAACTACCCCACCATTAACTGGGAAAACTATTGATGTACTAACTCCTTTCTCAATGTTTTCTGGAATTCATAAAATCCAACGCCTTCGATCAA
Organism: Protopterus annectens; assembly: GCF_019279795.1. Classification (NCBI taxonomy): domain Eukaryota; kingdom Metazoa; phylum Chordata; order Ceratodontiformes; family Protopteridae; genus Protopterus; species Protopterus annectens. Next base: position 458,777,164 of record NC_056738.1, read on the forward strand.
CTTATCCACACCCCCATCAGGGGCACCAATATCCTAGACCTGGTCATTACCAACATGGCGAACGGTGTTCCACATCAGAGGTCAATTCCTCATTGGTCAAATCCGACCACAAGCTAATCACCCTAGACATCCACATCCCGCCCCCATCCCCCATTAGGGGAAACTGCCATAAAAATGTTCTCCAAAGCCAACTTCACACTTCTTAAGACAGAAGTGGCAAACTTCACAACACCCATGCAGATGGACAATAGAGGTATGACTGCTGAATCCTACACAAATGCACTTTATAAGCACTTACATGACTGCATGGATCATGCTATCCCTAACAGAACCAGGATGCTATCCTCCAAAAAAAGGAAGCCAATCTGGTGGTCCCCTGCCATAAACAAACTCTACAACAGTAGAAAGAAACTGTTGCAAAAAAGAGTAAAATATCATGATTGGAGGAACTCCCTGGTCAGCCTCAGTAAGATGCTGAGATCCCTCATAAAATCCTCCAAAACTAGTTATGAAAACAAAATCACCACTGATTCTAAAGACAACCACAAAGCATTCTATAGCTATGTCAAGAATCTCAATGGCAACACTCAGATCTGCTCTGAGTTACAGCACAATGGCACTTAATATACAGAACCAACTGATATTGCCAACATCCTGGCAGATAGGTTTGGTGCTAACTTTACCCCCCTCTCACCCCCTAAAGGGCCCATCTCTATACCGGAAGAATGGAACGTTTCTGTAATCATGACTGCACAGGTAGAAACCATACTCTCCAAAGCAAAGAACACAGCATCCATGGGACCTGACAATATCCCAGGCTGCATTCTATGCAAACTACCGAGCAAACTGGCACCCCACCTAAGCACCATGTTCAATCATAGCCTCACCCCAGGCTTTTTTGCCCATTGAATGGCACACAGCCATGGTTATCCCACTCCACAAAGGGGGAGCTACCATGGACCCTGGAAACTACCGCCCCATTAGCCAGACAAGCCTGGTCTGCAAGGCCATGGAATGTATCATCATGGAACTTATAAACAAAGACATTGGTAATCTCCAAATTCTGGACCCCACCCATTTCGGGTTTGTAAAAGGGAGATCATGTCTCCTAAACCTGATAGACTTCTTTGAAGCAGTCACCAAAGCTGTAGATGAAAGTAAGATGGTTCACACAGCCTATCTAGATCTTGCCAAAGCTTTTAACACCATCCCCCACTCTGGAATTATAGATAAACTCACTAAACTAGGTATAAATCCCTATGTCACAAGATGTGTTGCCAACTGGTTCACTGACAGAACCCACACTGTGAAAGTAGCAGACTCCAAATCCGACTTCAGACCAGTGTCAAGTGGAGCACCACAGGGTTCAGTCCTGGGCCCTCTCCTGTTTGGTATCTACTTCTCTGAAGTACAGGCTAACACAGAAGGTCTTTGGCTAAAGAAGTTTGCAGATGACTGCAAACTAGGAGCCATAATCGAAACTCCTAATGATGTGGACATCTTACAAAAGGGCCTCGCTGAGACAGATGCCCGGTGTCAAAGCCATGGCCTCAGGTTCAATGCCAAAAAGTGCTTTGTCATCCCCTTTGGTAAAAACTCTTTACCCATGAACTACCACATAGGTGGTAGTTTACTTAACACCGAAAGTGTGATAAAAGACCTTGGGACACAGGTGGACAGTAGTCTCTCCTTTGATAATCACATCACCACAGTAGTCAAGAAATCCTTCTACGTGGCATACCTCATCACAAAAGGTTTCTCATCCAGGAAAAAAGAGGTAATTGTTCCCCTCTACTCATCACTCATTAGACCCATTATAGAATACAACACCCCTTTTGGTATAGACCTCACAAGACATCTACAACAACTTGAAATGCCGCAGAAATACCTCACAAAGAGGATTACTGGCCTCAAACAGATGCCCTATGCAGACCATCTCAAAAAACTCCAGCTTTACTCTGTCGCATATTGCCTACTCAGAGGCGATCTCTGCCTAACATACAAAGCTATGTCAAACCCAGAGCTGTTGGACATGCTCCACTTAAAAAAAATCCCAATCCCTCCGAGCTACATGCTCTAGGGAACTAAACTTTGTCACCACAATAAACAGAACATGCTGGAGGGATAGATTCCTGTCCAAGAGACTTCCCGTACTCTGGAACAAACTACCTATCTATATCAAACAAAGCTCCTCATTAGCACTCTTCAATAAAAATCTTGATGATTGGATGGGAAATAGGAAATTCACCCCAGGGATCACCTCTGTGGCTCTGATCGACAGGCACACAGGAAAATAATTTTCTTGGGTGGCGAAAGCCAGGGAACCTTTTTGGCTAGGCTTATATAGGCCCTAGGGCCAATAGCCTAGTACCTACTTATGAACCTATGAACCAACATGTCCTCTTTATGTCACAAGCAAATTTTAAATCCTTGCTTCTAGTGGTTATGATGATATTCATTTTGTGGATGCACTAAATGTCCATCTGAACTGAATCTGAGGATGCCTTGTATATCTGGCATAGACTGCATGTCAGTAACCTGTAGGAGACAGAGTATAGAGGTAGAATTTTAAGATGATTCATATAGGGCTACGTGTTTATACCCTGGATTTTCCTTAAAGAACCTTTGTGGGCATCCCAGCTGTTGCATATATCTGGTCAAATACATGCCAAAGGAGGCATTATACTCGATGGGTCTGATAACGGTCAAGTAAAGTGGTACTATGACTTTCTGGACCTGGATGTCCAGTTTGGGTTTGTGAAAGGCAGATCATGCCTCCTGAATCTGATCGACTTCTTTGAGGCAGTCACCAAAGCCGTGGATGAGGGTAAGGTGGTTCACACAGCCTATCTTGACCTTGCCAAGGCTTTCGACACCATCCCCCATTCCGGAATTATAGCTAAACTCACTAAACTAGATATAAATCCCTACATCACAAGATGTGTTGCCAACTGGTTCACTGACAGAACGCACACTGTGAAAGTAGCAGACTCCAAATCCGACTTCAGACCAGTGACAAGTGGAGCACCACAGGGTTCAGTCCTGGGTCCTCTCCTATTTGGTATCTACTTCTCTGAAGTACAGGCTAACACAGAAGGTCTTTGGCTAAAGAAGTTTGCAGATGATTGCAAACTAGGAGCCATAATCGAAACTCCTAATGATGTGGACATCTTACAAAAGGGCCTCGCTGAGACAGATGCCTGGTGTCAAAGCCATGGCCTCAAGTTCAATGCCAAAAATTGCTTTGTCATCCCCTTTGGCAAAAACTCTGTACCCATGAACTACCACATAGGTGGTAGTTTACTTAACACCGAAAGTGTGATAAGAGACCTTGGGACACAGGTGGACAGTAGTCTCTCCTTTGATAATCACATCGCCACAATAGTCAAGAAATCCTTCTACGTGGCATACCTCATCACAAAAGGTTTCTCATCCAGGAAAAAAGAGGTCATTGTTCCCCTCTACTCATCACTCATTAGACCCATTATAGAATACAACACCTGTTTTGGTATAGACCTCACAAGACATCTACAACAACTTGAAATGCCGCAGAAATACCTCACAAAGAGGATTACTGGCCTCAAACAGATGCCCTATGCAGACCATCTCAAAAAACTCCAGCTTTACTCTGTCGCATATTGCCTACTCAGAGGTGATCTCTGCCTAACATACAAAGCTATGTCAAACCCAGAGCTGTTGGACATGCTCCACTTAAAAAAAATCCCAATCCCTCTGAGCTACATGCTCTAGGGAACTAAACTTTGTCACCACAATAAACAGAACATGCTGGAGGGATAGATTCCTGTCCAAGAGACTTCCCATACTCTGGAACAAACTACCTATCTATATCAAACAAAGCTCCTCATTAGCACTCTTCAATAAAAATCTTGATGATTGGATGGGAAATAGGAAATTCACCCCGGGGATCACCTCTGTGGCTCTGATCGACAGGCACACAGGAAAATAATTTTCTTGGGTGACGAAAGCCAGGGAACCTTTTTGGCTAGGCTTATATAGGCCCTAGGGCCAATATCCTAGTACCTACTTATGAACCTATGAACCTATGAACCAACATGTCCTGTTTATGTCACAAGCAAATTTTAAATCCTTGCTTTTAGTGGTTCTGATGATATTCCTTTTGTGGATGCACTAAATGTCCATCTGAACTGGATCTGAGGATGCCTTGTATATCTGGCATAGACTGCATGTCAGTAACCTGTAGAAGACAGAGTATAGAGGTAGAATTTTAAGATGATTCATATAGGGCTACGTGTTTATACTCTGGATTCTCCTTAAAGAACCTTTGTGGGCATCCCAGCTGTTGCATATTATCTGGTCAAATACATGCCAAAGGAGGCATTATACTCGATGGGTCTGATAACGGTCAAGTAAAGTGGTACTATGACTTTCTGGACCTGGATGTCCAGTTTGGGTTTGTGAAAGGCAGATCATGCCTCCTGAACCTGATCGACTTCTTTGAGGCAGTCACCAAAGCCGTGGATGAGGGTAAGGTGGTTCACACAGCCTATCTTGACCTCACCAAGGCTTTCGACACCATCCCCCATTCCGGAATTATAGCTAAACTCACTAAACTAGATATAAATCCCTACATCACAAGATGGGTTGCCAACTGCCAAACTGACAGAACCCACACTGTAAAATTTGCAGGCTCCAAATCTGACCTCATGGCAGTGACAAGTGGAGTGCCACAGGGTTCCGTCCTGGGACCTCTCCTGTTTGGTATCTACTTCTCTGAAGTACAGGCTAACACAGAAGGCCTGTGGCTGATGAAGTTCGCAGATGACTGCAAACTAGGAGCCATAGTCAAGTCCCCAAATGATGTGGACATCCTACATAAGGGCCTCACTGAAACAGATGCCTGGTGTCAGAGCCATAGCCTCAAGCTCAATGCCAAAAAATGCAGTGTCATCCCCTTTGGTAAAAACTCTGTACCCATGAACTACCACATAGGCAGCAATCTACTTAACACCGAATGCGTGATAAGAGACCTTGGGACCCAGGTGAACAGTAGTCTCTCCTTTGATAGTCACATCGCCACAATAGTCGGGAAGTCCTTCTACGTGGCACACCTCATCATAAAACGGTTCTCATCCAGGAAAAAAGAGGTCATTGTTCCCCTCTACTCGTCACTCATTAGACCCATTATAGAGTACAGCGCCCCTTTTGGAATGTACCTCACAAGACATCTTCAGCAGCTGTAAAGGCCACAGAAGTACCTCACAAAGAGGATTACTGGCCTCAAACAAATGCCCTACACTGACCGCCTCAAAAAACTCCAGCTTTACTCCATAGCATATCGCCTACTCTGAGGTGATCTCTGCCTAACATACAAAGCTATGTCAAACCCAGAGCTGTTGGACATGCTACACCTAAAGAAATCCCAATCCCTCCAAGCTACATGCTCTAGGGACCTAAACCTTGTCACCACAATAAACAGGACACGCTGGAGGGATAGATTCCTTTCCCAAAGACTTCCTATACTCTGGAACAAGCTACTCATCTATGTCAATCATAGTTCTTTATTAGCACTCTTCAAGAAAAATCTTGATGAGTGGATGGGAAATAGGAAATACACCCCGGGGATCACTTCTGTGTCTCTGCTGGACAGTGGCACAGGAAAATAACTTTCTTAGGCGGCGTAAGCTATGGTACCTTGCTGGCTAGGCTTACGTAGGCCCTTGAGCCAATAGTCTAGTACATACCTATGAACCTATGTTCTTACTTATATGTTAGGTGACATAGAATGATTTTCTTACTACTTTGGACACATGTTGGTCAAAGGCCAGATTATTGCCTACATATATTCCTAGATCCCCATCTACTGGGTTTCTTATCGATGGCCTGGGTGGTCATTTTTCCAAAAAAGGCACTATAATGCATGTTTTGGCATTGAATTTTAAACAGCGACTTTGCCACCAGTCATTTGTCTGTGTTTGACCTTTTTGTAAGATACTTGTGCCATGTTGGGAATCTATAATAGCTCTCAATTTGCAGTCATCTGTGAACTTGGTCAGCCAAAGGCCCTTAACATTAGCATTTACCTCTGAGAAGTAAATGTCTAGCAGGGTGCGTGACGTGATCCTCGGGGTGAATTTTCTTTCTACCATCCAATCGTCAAGGTTCCTTTTGAAGAGGGCCAAAGAGGTGCTTTGCTTGACATGTATAGTCTATTCCAGAGTCTGGGGAGTCTCTGGGTCAATAACCTATCCTTCCAGCATGTTTTGTTTATTGTGATGACAAGGTTTAGATCCCTGGAGCGTGTGGCTCTGAGGGATTGGGATTTCTTTAAGTGTCAAAGGGAGCAGGTCCCTGCACGTATGGTAGCTGCACGGCTCCAAAATCCAATCGCAATCCAACAAAAACTGTAGAGCCAGCAAACAGTGACAAGCATAAAATAATTTATTAGGAAGACATTTAGCCAAGAATAACGCAAACCAGTTTTGGCTGTCAAGCCTTCTTCAGTGCATTAAATTAAATAAGCATACAAGCAAATATATGTAGTATAGCACCACCTGAAGTGAGTTGGTGTAAATTGCATCCTTCATTAAAGATATTCATTCAAGCCTGGGGGAAACAGGGAACCCAATTTAATAATACATTTTTTCTCCATATTGTTTTAATAACTGATGCCATCTTGATTTGTTATTACTGTTTCACTGTATTCTATCAATCACTGTAAATCTAAATGTGGCTTTGGGGTGATTTTGTGTATGTTTATAAAGCACACTTGTTAGTTTACCAGTTCTAATATCACTGAAGTGTTCTGATATTCTGAATTTGACACACCTGGATGTTTGTCCCACATAGAAGGCTGAACAGTTACAGGAGGCCATGTAAATCACCCATTCAGACTGGCAATTGGCAAAAAACTTTATAGAGAACACTTGTCCAATATTTTTACTAGTAAAGTCTTTCGTCTTAGACATATTCTTACAATGAGTGCAGTGTCCGCATGGGAAGCATCCCTGCAAGGGCCCACCTTCCAAAGTTATTTGTTTAGGGCTATTATCAAATCTATTCAAAAATGAACCATTGTTCTTCCCTCTTCTAAAGGAAAAATGACATGTATCCTCTAACAATGTACTAAGCTTGGTGTCAGCCATTAGGAGATTCCAATGTCTGCGGACACTGTTGATGAGGACATCCGTGTTTTTCCCATAAGTGGTCACCAATCTGATTTGGGAATTATTGCTTTGTTTCTTGTCCCTATATTGGAGTGGGGTATCCCTATCTTGATTTGCAGCCCAACGTCTGCCTTGAGCGATGTCACCTTTCTTGTACCCTCAATCGCTGAATCTTCTAACCATATCAGACTCATGTATAATAGGTCTCACCATCAGAACAAATCCTCTTCAGGTGTAAAAATTGCGACTTTGGAATGTTTCTGCATATATGGGGAGGATAAAAGCTGGAGGCATGAGGCAAGGAGTTGTACTCTGGATATTTCCGATAGACCTCAGTTGTCAGTGTATGGTCTGCATTCCAAGTTACTAGTACATCCAAAAAAGTGATTTTATCAGTGTCAGATGTAATCGTAAACTGAATGCCCCATTTGTTCTCATTCAAATATGTGACAAACTCCTTGAGGTGTATAATGTCAGACCTCCATACCAACCAGCAATCATCCAGATATCTCCTCCATATGTTGATCTCATCCATATATATATATCATGGGCTCTATCATAAATGATCTGTTCCTCGATGTAAGCCATGAAGAGATCGGCATAGATCGGAGCAAATGAGGCTCCCATTGCAATGCCTTTGGTCTCTAAATAACAATTGTTCCTGTAGTATATAACATTTTTGGTTAATACATGCTCAGCCAAACAGAGCAAAAGTGTACTGAAACCTAGTGGATATAATTCGGACTTGATTAACCAATATTCTAAGGCATCTAAACCTGCCCAATGGGGGGATGTTGGTATATAATACAGAAACATCCAAAGTACACATATACCACCCTGTTTCTAACTGCATGTCTGATATAATCTGAAGAAACTCTGTAGTGTCCTGTATTCTTTATTCTTGTTATGAAATACCCTTAGTGATGAGGTGTGCCACATAGAAGGATTTCCTGACTGTTTTGGCGATGTGGTTCTCGAAGGTGAGACCACCGTCCACCTGTGTCCCTAAGTCTCTTATCACACTTTCAGTGTTTAGTGTCCTGCCATCTATGTGGTAATTCACGGGTACATGTTTTTTTCCCAGAGGGGATAACTATACATTTCTTGGCATTGAGCTTGAGCCCATGGCTCTGGCACCAAGCATCTGTTTCTGTAAGGCCCTTTCGTAGAGTATCCAAATCATTTGGGGATTCAATAATGTCTACCAGTTTTCAGTCATCTGTGAACTTTGTTAGCCAGAGTCCCTTAGTGTTGGCCTGTACTTCAGAGAAGTAGATGCTAAACAAGAGTGGTCCCAGGACTACACCCTGAGGTTCTCCACTTGTCTGGAGCTGGATTTGGAGTCGGCTACTTTTACAGTGTGGATTCTGTCAGTAAACCAGTTAGCAACCCATCGAGTGATGTAGGGATTAATGCCCAGCTTAGTAAGTCTATCTATGATTCCAGAGTGTGGGATGGTGTCAAAGGCCTTGGCGAGGTCCAGATAGGCTGTGTGGGCCTCCTTACCCTCGTCCACAGCTCTGGAGACTGATTCAAAGAAGTCAATCAGGTTCAGGAGACAAGATCGGCCCTTCATGAACCCAAACTGGGTGGGGTCCAGTGTTTGAAGGTTACCAATGTCTTTGTTTATAAGTTCCATGTTAATACATTCCATGACCTTGCAGATCAGGCTCGTCAGACTGATGGGGTGGTAGTTCCTGGGATCCAAGGTGGATCCCCCCTTGTGGAGTGGGATAACTGTAGCTGTGCACCACTCAGTGGGCACGAAGTCTGAGGTAAGGCTATGATTAAACATGACACTTAGGTGAGGTGCCAGTTCATTTTGTAGTTCATGTTATACACAGTCCAGGATATCATCTGGTCCCATGGATGCTGAATTCTTAGCTTTGGAGAGTGCGTCATTTACCTGTGTGGCCATTATTACTGGAATTTGGCAATCTTCTGGTACTGAGATGGGCTGTTTAGAGGGTGAGAGGGGGGTGAAGTTGGCACTGAATTGATCTTACAGGATATTGGCAATATCCTTGGGATCAGTATATTTAATACCATTCTGTTGTAGCTCAGAGCAGATCTGAGCATTGCCATTTAGATTCTTGACACAGTTACAGAATGCCTTGTGGTTGTCTTTGGAATCTTTGGCAATTTTATTTTCATAACTAGCTTTGGAGGATTTTATGAGGGATCTCAGCTTCTTACTGAGGCTGGTAAGGGAGTTTTTTGCATCCTGGGATTTTCCTCTTTTCTGCAACAGTTTCTTTCTTTTGTTGTAAAGTTTGTTTATGGCAGGGGGACCAGCAGATTGGCTTTTTATTTTTGGTGGAGAGCATCTTGGTTCTATTTGGGATGGAACGATTCATGCATGGGTGGATGTGCTCGTAAAGTGCCTTAGTGTAGGATTCAGCAGTCGAACTTTCAGTTCCCATATGCATGAGTGTCATGAAGTTTGTCACTTCTGACTTGAGTAGCATGAAGTTGGCTTTGGAGAAGTTATTTATGGAGGTTTCCTTACTGGGGGGTGGGGGTGGGATGTGGATGTTAATGGTCATTAGCTTATGGTCAGATCTGACCAACGAGGGGGTGACCATAGGTGTGGAGCTTAGATTTCCCATGTTGGTAATGACCAGGTCTAGGATATTGGAGCCCCTGGTGGGGCTATGGATTAGCTGATCCATGGCGTTGGAATTTATGAATTCCAAGAACCGTTGGGCAAAGGTGTTGGTACACGAGTAGTTTTCCCAGTTAATGGCAGGGTAGTTGAAATCACCCAGTATTAGGGTGTTTGGTTGTATCTTAATATTTCCAGTATGTTTAGAAAGGTGTAATGAGAATCTTGGGGCATGGTGGGGGATCTACAGCAAGCTACAATTTGGATTGAAGTCTTACCTACTGTTAATTGCACCTGAAAATTGTCAGATGCATTGTGTTGGGCAACTAGTCTGGTGGTGTGAATATCCTTGGTGAATATGGACACTCCTCCACCTTTATTGTTTCGGTCCTGGTTTGGTGGACAAAAAGTCTGGTAAGAATTGTAGCCTGGTATTGCAGGGGTGCTCTCTGTACCTTTGAACCAGGTCTCAGTTACTGCACAGATATCGATGTTCTCCATTTTTAGGAGTGCCTCGAGAGAGTGCATTTTGAGGTTTAGACTTCTAGCATTGAGTAGCATTACCTTCAGAATTTGCATGCTTGTACCTGTTATGGTGGTGGTTTTGTCCTTTGAACTTTGCCTAAAAAAGGCACTATGTGGTGGACAGAGCCTTAGCCAGTAACCTGAATCCCAGGGGCAACAGGTGCAGACCATCTCTGGCAAAGCATCGTGGTCTGTCGATCATGTCGTCCCAGGTAGAGAGATACTGGATCCTCTTTGAATGACACCAGAAGCTTAGCCAATTGTTAAAGTCAATCATTTTGTCCTTATATAGTGGTATCATTCTGGCCAAAGGCAGGATGCTACTCAGGGCTAGGGTCATATCTGCCCAGGCCACATGATCTGAGAGCTCTTCCATGTCTCTTTTCATGTAATCCAGGGAAGTTTGTCTCAAGTCATTCACTCCAACACCGACAATGACAGAATCATATTTGTACTTGTTGTGGAGTGACTTGAGTGCATGTGTTATGTGGCGGATCCTGGCACCCAACAGGCAGCCGACTGTAATTTTCTCCTTGTTCATCCTGGTGAGTGGGACATCAGTGTGCCTGACTATAGAGTCACCTATGACTAAAGTGTTAGGTTCATTGTCTTGCCTTAGGGGCTGTTGCTGGGTGGCACACTGGTGTTGTGAGCTATGTGACACTTTGGTTGTGATTGGTGTTTGTTTGCATTTCAGCTTCGGAGGTCCTTGTTGCTTGAGCAGGTTACAGTTAAGGGCCTCTGCATATGTGGATTTAATGTTGTTATGTGTGGGTGTTGGTGGTGTGGGTTCAGAAGCGCTATGTGTTGCTTGAGGTGTAGTGCGGGTGTCAACCTTCTCCTCTTGACTGTCTAGCACAATCTTGGGTGGAGAGAGCTTTGCTTCCAGTTTGGCTATGTAAGTGCATCTCTCACAGGTTGTAGTTTGGGTGGTAGGAGGAGAGGGTTGTCTATGTACATGAGGCAATTGCTGCATTGCCCCAGTATGCCCAGATTCACCAGGTGGACAGGAGAAATCACCGGAAGCTAACCCTTGGACATGCCTGGTTTGGTGCTTTTTTTGTAAAGTACAGGAGCTGTTTTCTCTTGCCTTAGCAAGGTACTTTACAATTATAGGCTGTTTAGTGCCTTCAATTAATTTCTCCTTATTAACAAGGAAAAATGAGTGCTTGTATCAGTTTAAGGCTTCCTAGTGCTTTCCAGCAGGTATTAGAGCAAGTACTAGTCACAGGGATGCTTAAAGGTAAGATGAAAAAAAATGGTTTATCCTAAACACTGCAGTGTACACTAGATAAGTTAGATGTGAAAGTAGGTAACTTAAGTTTTACCTGTCTAAAAAGTTAAGTTTTAGTGGAGAGTCACTATTTTTAAAATAGCAAGATAGATTAAAAGGGAGTGGTCACTTTTGTATTCTGGTACTATGGAATACAGTAGGATGGCCAATAAATTTAAATAGTTGAAGGGGAGTGATTTCACAAAATGATAATTTTGTGCTTACTTATACAAGCCAGTGAAAGCAGAGAGGAAATGAGATATATGATCAAATTAACATAAGAGGCAGGCACCTAGAAAGACAGTAGTATTTAAGAACGCGACAGTAACCGGGTGGGTGGGGAAAACATTTCTGCCTGACTCACAAGAGACAGACATGTGGTCTCTTTTGAAGTTTTAATATGCAGTTAAAAGCAAAATACAAGTAAAACACAAGGTAAAGAAAACAAATCACAGTATTCAAAATATAAAAAGGCAATAAAGTAATACAAAATACAACAAATAAATAGCAAACTAACCTTTCCATCACAGCAAAGTGTAGCAGAGTCTGATGAGCTTTTCTAGTAAAAATGTCTAGTAAACTGACACTGACTTTTATTTTTTTTATTTCACTACTTTCTATCCAGGTCAATATTTTCCTCATTTTCTTGTCTTATTCCCCTTTACTTTCCATTTACTCCTCAATCACCTTTTACTTATTCTCTTTACTTGCCTGATCAAAATGCATTCATCTCCAATCACATCATCCTTTCAACTTCCTGCTGATCTCCCAATATTTCTTCTCCTCCTATGAAACTGCGTTTTGCATTTATGTCTTCCCTGCATTTGTTTCTTATTGAGTTCTATTTATCATCCATAACAGATTTATAGACACACTCACATATACAAGTATAAACTCTTGACTAACAAAGAGCTCTGAAAAGCCCTGATAAAATATAAGCCGATGACTTGTACAGATGAGTGTGTGAATCCCTTTCAGTTCTGAAATGGTACTGCTGTCTACTGCCACTTCTACCCATCTGTATTTGGGCTACTTCTTCTGTGTTTGTCTCTGAAATAGAGCAGGTTATTCAAAACTGGACAATGCTGCAATAAAATAGCCAAATTTGCAGTTAACCTACCCAACAAAAACATCACTATATCATACTCAGACAACTTAACTAACCTTAGTTTACTTAACAAAATAGCTCATCATATCCTCTACTAACCACATGAATGCCCATCCCTTACTACTCTCCTTCATTGGTACGGGCTATCAAGAGATCTTCTATCAAGAACTCAAGAGTTTTGCCTCCACCCATTAATGTCAGCACCTTCGAGGAGTCTGTGTACTTTCCTTACATTTCTAAATTATGGAATAAGCTCTTTCAGTCTCACTGAGACAGCCTGCATATCTAGCAAGCTTTAACATTTTACGTACCTCATACTATAAAAATCCTAGGCTCTGTCATTGCTCACACCTTCCTAGTTAGTTTATCCTACAGGGCTATAGTGCTATTCATTTTCAGTTTTTATAGCAAAACTTTCATGTAACCTCTATTAGTTTTATTTATAATTTCTCACATGCTGATTTAGCATCCCTGCCTTCACCTCTTCCATCTACTCCTTCTCAAAAATGTTATAAAAGTACTTTTCTGTGTATATTATTCAGGACTACTTAACGTTTCAGCTTCCTTCGATAATTTCTTATTACTACCATTAATTTGATTTATTTAGTATGTTTCTACCATGGATCTGTTGTTTTAAAGTTTTATATAACATTCAATCAGTTTAGTATTTACTGAAGTAACTATTACCTTACTAAATCCTGTATCAACCCAGGCTAATCTCTCGCCTCTATGTCTTATTCCCCAACCTGTGAACCTCTACTTACATACCTGATGTATCTCCTTCTTCAGACCCCTTCTTCTCTTTCTCTTTCTATACTAACCTGACTAAAAAGCTAAACTTACTCTCAGATACCTTCTATGTAAAAAAAAACAACTCATTTCTCCTTAAGCAATTTTTATATTTATATATTAATGTATACTATTACTTAATCCTATAATGTTGATGTTATACCTAAGATGCCGGTTGTATATTTGTACTTGCCTTTTTATATCAATGTACTTGTTCCTATAATGTTAATGCCCATGTACATTGTACTGCTGGAGCTTTTTCCCTGGGCCTCCACTGAAAATTGGCTCACACCCAGACAGACTATCTCGCTTAACAAATGTAAAACAAATAAATAAATAAATATGTGTTACTGTGAACATGTATGTAATATTTGTATGTTAAAACATAGGTTTGGCTTTATTGGCCTGAATTTGTCGATAACAGACTTAAAAAGAAAAAAGTCATGGTCATTCAGAACTGCCATATAGCTGAAATACCTGATGGCCTTAAAGGGTCATTTACATATATCCCATGTGCCTCTAATACAAGAAGTTTAAGGAGTCACACAGTGGAAACTCTAGCTTGGCTAGATTTTTCTTTTAGTTTTTAATATTTGTATGTTCCTTTTTTTTGTGGAGCTATTCTCCCTAGGTCTCTACTGAAAAGGGAAAGGGGTACTTTACCTGGCAGACTTTACCAGTCAACAAAGGCAAATAAATAAACAAACTCAGGCCTTAAAAAAGGCAACCATAGATACTGGGGACCATCTAAGACAGACTATGCAGTTGCTATGGCAACTACCAATCAACAATCACAAGTCACTAAACACTGTGCAAAATATTGCTACCAGTCCAAGTCAGCAGCTACTTAGTCTGTTGAAAAGAAGTGATGTCAAGAATGCACCTGTTAAACAACATTTAGTTAATTTGTAATAGCAAGTTATTTCAACATAAATAACAAGCAGCCTCTGCAGCCAGTCAGCCTCCATAGTTTCATAGGTAAGTACTAGGCTAGCTGCCCTTATGGGCCATTTTTAGCTGAGCCAGTTTTGCTTTTTGTGCTTGAATTAACCTATCCAGTTTATTAGAGACTGGCCTTACCCATCACATGCTTGATAATTGTATATTACCCCATAAGTGGGATCATTCCATAGATAATTTGAGGGGGACCATGCATGAGATAAAGCATTTTGGAGATGCCTCTGTTCATACAGGGGGCAGTCCTGGGGTACATTTTCTGTTTCCAATCCATAGATACAAGTTGTGCTTGAATATGGAAAGGGATGAACTTTTTTTTCTGGGGATGAGGAGTTTGTTCCAGTGCAGTGGTATCCTCTGTGAGATATACCTATCACTCCAATATTTTCTGTTGATGTTGCTAAAGAGGTTTAGATCCCTAGACTGAGTATGTATGATGCCATTTGACCTACTGGTATGCCGTAAATCCATCAGTATTGGGTCGAAGGATGCCTTGTATGTCAGACCCAGGTCACCTCTTAGCAGTCTGTAGGATACTGGCATAGCGACAGGGCTCTGAGCTGGTCCATATAGGACATGTTATTTAGGCCCTCTATCCTTTTAGTAGGGTATCTCTGTGGGCTTTCTAGTTGCTGCATGTGTCTGAACAAATACCTTTCAAAACAGGTGTGATATTTAATGGCAGGCATAATTAGGGTGAGTAAAGGAGGGTAATGACATCCCTAGATCTAGACATAATCCATTTGTTTATAAGCTGTGAAATATGGCAATATTTTCTTACAACAATGGACATATGTTGGTCAAAAGTTAGGTCATTTTATATATAAGTTCCCAAATCCTGAACAACTGGATCAACAGTTAGGGGTGTTCATAAGTTAGTACTAAGCTAACTGCCCTTGTGAGCTATATTAAGCCTAGCCAATTATCCCTTGTGAGACTCAAACCCTGCACTTTGTGCTTGTAAGGCAAACACCTTAACCATTAGGCCACCCTCCAAGCTAACTAAACGTTCTTTAACAGGTGCATTCTTGACATCACTTCTTTTTATTGTTAATGTGGTCATTCCCTGGAGTAGATGACTTTCCAAAGGATACAATGCATGTTGTTGGCATTCAGTTTCAGTCCATGATTTTGGTAGCAGTGGTCCTGAGAAGAAGTCCACTTCAGAAGAAACTTGGAGAAGACAAAGATAATGCAGCCCAACTCATGGCTTTTGAGAGCTGTGTGATAAGAGAGAGATAGAGAAAAGTAACCCACAACTGAGAGGGACAGAATTTTATTTATATATCTTAAGGGAACTCTATGAAATCCTGTATGGACACAAAAGATAGATTCACCCACAGTTACCAAAAACTTAAAAAAATAGCTTTTGGCCAGCGCAGATGTTTCACAGGAGATATATGCAGAGAAATTTAATCAGTGGCCATTCAGCATGGACAAACTGGGAAAGCCCCAAATGGCTAATTTGGAAAACATATTGAGATTATGGTTAGAACCTGATGTGAATGGTGTGAGAAAATATTTGGAGCTTCTACTAGTGGGTAGATTAAAAATGCACTACCTAACAATTTACAGAAATGTGAATTTTATAATGTACAGGTAAAATATACTAACAGTAGTCAAGCAGTTATTAAGCAACCTGCATGTGAAGGTGTACCAGTGGAATGTGGTAAGACTGAGTGCTTAGCCTTTAGAAGTGTAAAATATGTCTTTTGTCATTATGCTATTACCAAACTTATTAATGTAATATTTTTTGTAGATGGAAGGGAATTACAAGTCAAGAAGTATGATTACTTTAGTTAGAATTATATTTAAGAAAAAAAACTACTAGCAGCTAGAGCATTGAAGTAATGTATGTACATGGAGACAAGAAAGATTATTGTATAACTCAAACAGAAATGCAAGCAATTCTAGGCAAAATACTACATTCGGTAGCTTTATTCCCTAATCTAACACATGGTATGGTAACTGGGCAGGAATTTCCCATTACAGAGTTGTGAAACAAAGCCAGCTGTATTGACAGAGATGTGTAGCCCCATTGCAGAAAAAAAATGTAGAATTAGGAGCAAATTGCAATATCTGGATATGGCATACAGAGCCAGAAAACATTATACCTGTGAGTTTACTGGTGGTGTTTTGTGTGTGTGTGTGTGTGTGTGTCTGTGTGTGTGTGTGTGTGTGTGTGTGTGTGTGTGTGTGTGTGTGTGTGTGTGTGTGTGTGTGTGTGTGTGTGTGTGTGTATGTGTGTGTATGTGTGTGAGTGTATACAGAGGATCTGCAAGCATCAGTACATCATAAAACATAATGATGTTAATAATGCATTATATAAATTTTCTTTAAGTGAATCGGCTGCTATAAATGAGTCCTCTTCATTGTGTTTCATTTTGAATTGTAGCTCAGGTGGTGATTACATAATATTTTGCAGCAAAAGGAGTTTGAGTGATCACTTAGCCTGTGAGTACATTAGTCCCAGATTAAATGAGCATGTAAATATTACATGTATGCTGAAAGGCAGCAGTGCCAGGTAATTTACTCAGTTTATTTTTTTTGGTTATGTGCTTTAATATTTGGACATTTCACTTTAAGGGAATGTTGCTATAGATATTGCACTACATTAATTCAAATAGTTATTTACACAAGATATTACATTTTTATCTTTAACAGACTCTTGGTTTTAGATTTAAGTATAATCAGGTTGGCTGACAGATGCATCATGTAACACGGCTGGAATTATTTAAAACTGTGATTTTTTTTTAAGTGACTTAGTTCTGAAGAAGTATATGTTTTTTAGGACAAAAAGCTCTTTAACTCAGTTATTAGAGTCTGCCTTTTGGATCCATGTTTAATTTTATTTTGCAACTGATGCCTGGTTGAAGTGGTAGAGTAACTGATACTCAGGAATAGTGGACATATTCTCATGAATGCTTGTCAGAACTAATTTAATTCAAAACACTACTGAGACTAAAACTAGTGAAAGCTAAAACACTATCAAATACCAAACTCACAGTACCAAGCAGTAAAAAAGGAAATACAGATTATGCTTAATCTGTGGTTCACAGAGGAGTCACAGAGTGAGTAAAATAGCCTCATTGTCCTGGTTCTCAAACCTGGTGGGATTATAATATTTTATATCCAAATTTTAATTTTAATCAATGCCGAGAGTGAATAAATTGATAGAAAAGCTGGGTGAGGCTAGAATTCTGTCCATGTTGGACCTGACTAAACGCTATTGGCAAATCCCATTAACTCCATCATCTAAGAAGGAAACAGCTTTCTCCACACCTGATGACCTTATTCTTTATAAGGTGATACTCTTCGGCCCTCAGTTTATGCGAACAACATTTCAGAGGCATATGGATGTGATTCTTAGACCCCACAGCAAGGTACGTAGCAGCATATTTTGACAATATTATTATTATTGTTATTATTATTATTATTATAATTGTTATTATTATTATTACCATCATCATCATCACTATTATTAGGGAAATAACCTTGACAAGGTTGAAGCAGTTCTACATGCCTTAAGGAAAACTGCTTTACTGGTTAAATCATCCAAGTGTCAATCATGTATGGCTAAGGTCCAGTATTTGAACTGCATGATGGGAAGGAGGATAGTACAACTTCAAGCAGAAAAGGTAGAAGACTTACATAACTGGCTTGTACCCACCACCAAAATACAAGTTAAGGCCTATTTGCAGATGGGCAGCTACAGCTGCAAATTATGCCAAGCTTCACCTCTGTTTTATGTCATTGATTTAATTAATCAACTTGAAATTCAAAGGCATGGAAGAGACAGACGAGCCATATGAGAAGTTAAGACAAGTTATCAAATGTGGACTGCCTCAAGGCCCTATCCCTGTACCCTGTCTCCTATAGACTGCTCAAAGGTGGTCTGTGCTTGGCCTACAAGGTGTCCTCTGATCCTGCTCTGATGGACCTGCTGCACATTCACAAAATAAATAACATCAGAATTACCCAATAAAACTAAAAACAGTTCACGGTGTTTGAGCAGCAAATAGCAAACAAATTGCTTCAACAGTACATATGAAACAGAAATTGTCTTCTGAATAGACTTACTGTAATCCAAGACTGAATCTTAAATCAAGTCCAATGTTGTAACCACTAAAAGACACCAACTGTTGTTACAGTTCCATGCAAACGGAATATGTTATAAATCCACCAGCCATGAAAGGAAATCCACCAACGAATGATCCAAAGTCCATTAATACAGAACTTTATTATTAACACCACCAAAAAATAAAATTACAAAGTAAAACATGAGAGCAGGTTAAGCTCTTTCATCCTAACAAAACATTTGGACTTCTTCGGAATATCAGAATTACCCAATATAGGGAACTAAACCTCATCTATGATATAAATAGGATATGTTGGAGTGGCAGGTATGTGACTCAGATAATACCCCTTCTCAGAAATAAGCTTCCCATCCATGTGAAACAGAGTTCTTCTCTAACTTAAGTTCAACTTAATTTGGACCAGTGGATGGGGAATCCGACATTTGCCTCTGGTTTGACATCTTTGTCTCTAAAAGACAGAGGCAGCTTGTAAATGCTAGATCACCAAAACCTAAGCCTACATATGCCCCTTAAAATAACCTTAGGTATCAAAATTGTCAAGTATATTTGGGAAAATAACTAGGCTTAAAAAGGCCGCTGGGGTCTTTGATTAGAACAGTGACACAAGTAGATAGTACATTTCTAAAATTAGTGACCAGTATAAATGCTTTCACATTGATTTGATGAATGAACATGACAGAATTCACTTCAGAAGTTTTAATTCCTCCCACTGGCATTTCATTTATACCACTATTTGCAGTTTAATTTTACAAAATGCTGAAATAAACAATCTGGTCTGCATGGCTCCTTGGGTGGAAGATGCTGAATAAGAAATACATGAATGAACTGCATCTGAACCTTGTTTAACACACACACACACACACACACACACACACACACACACACACACACACACACACACACACACACACACACATGCGCACACACGCACATGCGTGTGCACACACACACACAACACACGCGCTCGCGCACACATGCGCACACACGTGCACACACACGCACACGCGTGCACACACACACACACACACACACACACACACACACACACACACACACACACACACACACACACACACACACACACACACACACACACACTCACACACACACTCACATACACACACACACACACACACTCACACAAGGAGATTTACAAATACAAAGCATAGCACCAGATGCAAGCATGACAAAATCTCCCAAAAGACCTGGTCATTAATTTTAAATTTAAGTAAATCACAAGCAAGTGATTTGGTGGCTTTAACTTGTACCAATAGCTTTGTGTTTCAAGGACTTTCTGTGTTTAAAGTCTAATGACCAAGCTTCCTGTATAGTTACAAATGCATGGAAGATTTGTTATTACATGCTGGGGGGCTTTTTCATTGTATAATATTAGGACAGCCTGTATGTCTGAAAGCACAAATATGGGATGGCATCTGGCCAAATGACAGACCAGGAAGCAGAATCAGGAACCGAGCTTCATGCATAATTTGTGAACTAAAGTATTCTGGCATTGCCAGTTGGTTTAGATAGAATTCTTTGTTACTAGTTAGAATATTGGACTGACTTCAAATGTTAATTTTCTGCTTTTAAAATTTGTCTTTTTCATTTTAAAGTGAACAGCTGTGTTTATGAGTTGTTTCTCCAGTAAAGTGTATTCCTTTCTGTTAAAGCTGTCTATTCTGGTATCTCAGTCCTTAATTATTACAAAAAAAAAATCCTGTCTTTGTATTGCCCCATTGGGTGCTCCATAGATCTACTTGTTATAAATGGTCACTATTTTGGAATCTGTTCAGCTAACCGAATCTAATGAGATGCATTGACTTGCGCTATTTCAAAGTCCCATGACACTTTGCTTTACAGGTTCTGTAAAACAGCTTACTTTACATACATCAGTCTATGACAACATATGAATTATTTAAGTGAATTGTTGATTTTTCTGAGCTTGGCCACCCACCTGTAAAGATGACCTTTTATAGTGGATTTCTTGCAGTGAACAGTAGATTATTCTATTCCTTTGTTGGCCACATGCCAGCATACGCTAAAGCTTTGGATTCTTCTCCTTCCTTTAGATCAGATTATTATTTGTGACAGAAATGTGCCACCTTTATAAAACCTCTCATCATAAACAAATTAAATGGCACTATGGAAATATATGAAATTAATTAATTGATATGAATACATTTCTCTTAGCCAAACACATAAATCTAATTATGTGAAAGGATGCCAATTAACCTAGTGAATTAATTTATGGTGCATCATCTTGTCATCTGGAATCATTGAGGAACAGAAATAAAAATGAAAATGCAGTTGAAGCACTGTAAATGTGCTAGTCTTCTTAATGTAGCAATGTATGTTGATTAGACAAACATTTTAAATGCATCTTTTTTTCTGCAGTAAAGCCTTTAGGCATTTTGTATGCTGTAAAGTTTGTCACCGCCTACAAAATATTTTGTAAATATTTTAGTTTTTCTATCACATTTTCAAAAAATAAGAGTAAAAATAGTCCTAGTTAAATAAATAAAATATCTCTAATTTTGTAATGCAAATGGTGCAGCGGGTCTTGGAAGTGATTGGGAAAGGACTGCTAAAATCCCTCATTAAAGAAAGACATTACAGAAACACTTAAACGGACAACTTAAGAGCTACAGCAGTAATGATTATGATTGGGTTTCTGATCCTCATTAAGTAGCTGTATGTTTGATAAATGGATGTGAAGAAATTCACCTCGAGAGTGGACTTTTACCCTTGAGCTAAATCCGGACATCCATTTGGAGAACTACTAGGTTCTAAGTTGAGAAACTGTACTCTTTTACAGTATGGTGCCTGCCCTGCACCACCTTAATAATGTTTTAACCCTGACTCAAATCCTAACATTAACCCTACACCTTCCCTTAGAAAAACCCTTTCCATAACACTACCACTACATATAATTTGGGACACACTACATGAAACTATACACACGCAACACAGTAAATCATAGACTACACAAGGCAACTTTTCCATGTGGCCATTTACATCTTGCCAATACTCCCCCTCCTTAAACCTTTCCATGTTTGTCTAGAAATGATAGGCTAATCAAGCTGGGGATGAATTTATAAATACCCATCCAATTGTCTAATTCTTTTTTAAAGTAAGATAGTGTGTCTCATTGATTGATCTGGAGAAGAGGTAGTCATTGTATGATAAATCTGTCCACTATGATGTGTTTATTTGCATGATGCAGGTTGAGATCTCCGGATCTAGTATTTGCTGGACTGTTTGATTTGTGGAGCAGTAAGAGGTCTTAGACTTCAGGATTCCTAATGGACCAGAAGGTGTGGCACAAATCAATCCTAAAGAGTCTAGAAAACACTGAATAAGTGACAAGGCCCCTGGTCTCTCTTGGTAGCTCACATCCTTTAGACTCACAATCTGTTTTTGTTAGGAGTTTCTCCAAAGGTAGAATTGTGTTTGAAGATGGGCTTGATCAATGTGGCATACAGACATGAAAGGTCTTCTTTGGATCTAGAGAAAAATACTTTTTGCAATCAGCTGTGCAAGATAAAAGTTGTTCCTGACCACTGCTGTTATTTACCCATGTTCTAAGGTCTCTCACAGCAACTTTATTTTGTAGTGGGGTGTTTTTTCTACTCTAAACTGGGAGGAGGAGGGTTTGTTTATCAAATGCAACAATGTCGCATTTGTTAGCTTTTAGTTTTAGCCCACTTTCAGAGAACCAGGTATTAACATATGTCAGTCCACTTTGTAGCTTCAGCAGACTACAAAGGAATTGGTATATAATATCCAGATTATAATCATCTGTAAATTCCACATTTTTTTCCCCAAAAACATTTTTATTTGGTTTTCATTATAAACATACGCAAATGTACATATAACAAATACAATAAATAATAACAAAACTATTTACAATATTTACATTCATCCATGATAAACAATCATTTTATCCATGAGAAGTTATCAGTATTTGTTCAAAAGGTTTTCCAACTTTTGCCATGCTATTTTTTTTATGAGTAATGTTATGAGTTCTATAACAAATGGTTTGTAGTTCTTTTTTACAAACTTTTGCTAAATTAATAAATTCTTTAAACATCAAATCTTGCTTACTTTTCCAGTTCATAGTAATAACTTTTCTGGCAATTGCAAGAATTGACCAGAGTAACTGAATCTGAGATTTAGGTATTACATTAGGTATAGGATCATTGAATAGATTCGTGAGTTAGAAATATGACATTTATCAGACCATGAAGACTTTACAAAATATCTGAGTTTTTTCCAGTATTGAACAACATTTCTACATTCAATGAACATGTGTACCCAGTTGGCCTGTAGTAATTTATCACATTTCCAACATTTACTTTTACTGTTTTTGAGTATAAGATTTATTTTATGTGGAGTATAGAAACTCCTATTCATACATTTCCATGTATACAATCTCTGATATAATGAAGAAGAGGTACCATACGTAGATTTCAATAACAGTTTTTTGGATTCATCAGATATTTCTTCTCCATTAATCTTTACATAGTAATTCCAAAAATCTGTGTCAAACATTAGAGTGTCTTCTCCTAGTATCTTATAGATAGGTGAGATAATTTTGATCATCTGAATTTTCAAGACACCTAATAAAACTAGGTATAGATTCAGTCTCTAAGTTGATTGATACTCTCATTTTGTTTTCTATAAACTGCTGTAATGAGTATATAAACAACCAACTATCTTGACGATTATCAAAACTACATAGAAGAGAGCTTAGTCATTTAATACTCTTATTTTCAATAAACTGATGCCAGAATATCAAGTTATAGAAATTCCACATTTTTGATTCGGAGAGCAGAGAAGTTTATACTGAATAGCAGAGGTCCTAGCATGGAAAGGAAACTGAAATAAGTGAGCAAAGCTGGATGGTTAGGTTCAATTATTCAGTTTATTGCTTGTTTGTTTTTATTAGTTATGTATCATGCACATATATTTATTTATTACATTTGTATACATTTGTATATATTTTTGTTTAATATATATTTTGCATTCAATATTTTTTATATCTATTAGACACACAGTGTAGTTGAATACAATTTTCACATTTTCATTTATTTACATTTTAAGGTATAGGCTAGGTGTTAGTTAACTATATAGTTGTCTTTGCATGTCATTTCAGTATGTTTGTTTATAATACATTAAATAGTTTTTTGTTCGTTGTCTTAGATTTAAGTTTAATTTTAATGTGACTACATTAGATGCAATACTATATAAATATATACATCATTTAATATATAGGCATTATGGCATATACATAGGCTTGTTTTAACATAATAAGAGCACTATGGATGCATTGGTTTTTATGTAGTTGATTTGATACTACTGAAATCAAATAATAGATTTAAATTTTTGGTAGTTAATTAATTATTTTATTTGTTTTAACATCGTAAAAAGTTATAGTTTTATGTCTTCACATATATTCCTTTGACTGCATGCGCAGTTTGTTAAATAAGTTATGAGATGTTTATTTTTTATGTTTTGTTTCATACTTGTGCTGCTTCTATAAGGAATGTGACATTTTTACTTGACTCTAGTAGATCATGTTTAATTAATTAGTGAATTATTCTTTTAATTATGTGATTACTTAATGAGTATATAATTGAATCTTTCAGACTTTACTATATAAATATGAATTGGTAATGTAAGTTATTAGATCTGATGAAGCGTACGATGTAGGTACGTGAAAGCGCTCATCTGTTTTATTCTTTGTACTCGTATTAAATACTTTACTACAGCTCGTGGCAGTCCGACTTGGTTTTTTGGATTTTACATTTTTGATTTGGAGAGCAGAGAAGTTTATGCTGAATAGCAGAGGTCCTAGCATGTATCCCTGTGGTACAACACTGGTTACCTTTGTGATGCCCATGCACTGGCCCAGGAATCAAGGAGCCTCAATTCTCACCATTAACACCAGTGAGGGCCATCCATATAGGGAATGGATAATAAATATACACACACAGTAAAGTACACAAAGATCACAGTCAGTCTAGGGCTGATTTCTGCCTTTCTCTCCAGATACCCAATAAGACTCCCCACTGGCATCCAGATCTCAGCCTAGTAGGTAAGCTAAAACCTCCAGCACCCTCTCTGTCCAACCAGTTCTTCATGTCCCTGCCCAAGTAGCTGACATACTTTGAGATAAGAGTTATATACAACCACACAGATACTCCTGGAGAAGGCTGGCACAGGTTCTCCAGCTGTGCCCCCCTTTACCCAGACTATACGGTAAAAATCACTGCCACCACCCACTAATAGTTATCAGCTACCAAAAGGCCCTTATGAAAGGGTGTTCAATTATTGTTTGTGTTTGTGTCTTTCGGCTTTTCCCGGTTATGATTGGCAGTTGATTTTTACATACTGGCTTGTCAGGCCTGACACACAACCTTCAATGAAGGTACTCCCATTCACGCATGTCTCCACGCAGAAGACGCTCTAGCTGAGAATCGAACCGGACAGCGTCTTACTGTGAGGCGACAACGCTACCGCAGCACCACCACCACGGGTAAAGGGTGTTCAATTATACTGTGCAATATTATTATCCAATGATAAGTGCAACTGAGCAGTCAAGGCTTATTTGAGTGGCTTGGCCAGTATCACTATATACATGCAATATACTCTACAGCTTAAACTATTTCTACACAAAACAGCCACAGGTGAAAGGTTTAACAATATTTAATAATAAATAATAAAAACACAAGACAATACTTCTTACTATGCAGTGCTAGACAAGAGTTCAGAGAACACAGAGAAATACTTAAAGTAATACAGTAGAAAATTTCTGACATCACAGAAAAACAAACTAGTCTAATCTTCCTATTTCCTAGCTATATCTAAGAGAAACACTGACGTCTAAGATCCTACTTACATACAGAACGCAGGCAGAGTGCAGTTCAGTTGGATGTTCTCAAGACAAATGCTAAATGCTGTCATTCTTTATGTCCTTAAATTGACAACAGAGTACCGCTGATTCATTTCAGATTACATCATTTCTTTCTGGTTCCCAGGAAAACAGAAACTCAGAGGTTAATAGCCCTTTTGATCTTGCAGCTGGTCAGTAAGCCAGCGCAATAAAAGAAATTATATATGTAAATTCTAGCCATTAACTCTGGCCTCAAAACAATAGACAGAATTCCTTCATCCAGACATCTCGGCTTTGAGCCCTTATCAGCTTTCTTACAGCAGAGTGCACTGTTGTTACATTTTTTTCAGTTCAACATCCAATACAGTCTTTTCACATTTAAGATATCAAGTCTGTGGCTTATATTAATATTTACAAATGACAGAATTATCTACAAATTCTATCTAGCTAGGCTGGCAGCCTTCATCTATCTTCACACATCCCACCCCCCCAGAGAGCTCAAGCTAGTTTTTCAAGTGACCCTTGAAAAATATTGCGTGAGAGGGTTAGGTCTATCTGAGTATACCTTACCCATCCCCTGTCTTGTGAGCCCATCTGCGTTGGCATTGCTAATCCCACTGCGGTGCTGCACTGACATTAATGCTTGCAACCCTAGGCTTCATCTTAGCAACTTGGCATTTTGCTGGCTGGCTCTGTTTAACCATGTTAACCAGGGGATTGTGATCTGTCACTACAGTGAATTTTCTTCTATACAGATAAGGCTGAAGTTTCTGCAGTGCCCACACTATGGCTAAACATTCCTTTTCTACAGCTGCATAACATTCTTCCCAGGGTTGGAGCCTACAACTGAGATAAACCACTGGGTGCTCTTCGCCCTCTGAAGAAATCTGGCTAAGTACAGCTCCTACCCCATGGTTCAAGTCATCCACCTGCACAACACATTCTTTGCTGTAATCTGGACTGGCTAACACAGGGGGTCCTCCCAAAGCTACTTTAAACTCCTGGAATGCCTGCTCACATGCTGGGGTCCACACTACCTTATCTGGCCTGTTCTGCCTTGTCAGGTCTGTGAGGGGAGCAACTATGGCACTATAACTGGGGACAAACTTTCTGTAGTACCCTGCTGTCCCTAAGAATGCCCTCACCTGCTTTTTGGTAACAGGTGCAGGCCATGCCTGAATGGGTTCCACTTTGGCAGGTTATGGCTTGTTCTTACCACTCTCCACTCTATGTCCCAGGTAGGAGTCCTCTGCCATACCCACCTGACATTTGCTGGGTTTAATAGTCAACCCTGCCCTCTGTAGTCTGCCCAGCACCTCCCTGACATGCTCCTGCCAGGATATGATCTACCAGCCTCTGGAAAGTCGCTGGGGCATTTTTCATCCCAAAGGGCATCTTTGTGAACTCATACAAGCCACAAGGAGTCACAAAGGCTGGCCTCTCTCTAGCACTAGGAGTCAAGATCACCTGCCAGTAGCCCTTGGTAACCCTTGGTAAGATCAATGGTTGTAAGATACTTAGCCTCACCCAGCTGCTCTAGGGCCTCATCTGTCTTAGGCATGGGGTAAGCATCTGACTTTGTGTGACTAATTTCCTATAGAACACACACAGAACTTGGTGCTACCATCCTTCTTTGGCACCAGCACCACTGGGAAGGCCCAGGGACTGTTGGACTCTTGAATTACCCCTAGTTCCAACATCTCCTGTTTCTCCTCCCTCAGAGTCTGTTTGACTCTCTCAGGCACCCTATAAGGGAACTGCCTAATAGGGCTTTGGGGTCCTGTATCTACCTCGTGCTACACCAGGTGGGTGCACCCTGGTTTCCCAGTGAACATGTACACAAACTCCTGTAACACTGCTCGGATTTCTCGAACCTGGGTAGGAGATAGCTGCTGAGACATTGCTACCCCTTCCACTGAGGTGTCAGTCCGAGCCTCACTGAGGAGATCAGTCACCAGATTTCCCCAGACTCCTCCTGCAATCCACTGCAAATGTTCATAGCAAGGGCCTCCCTATCATGGTAAGGTTTCATCATGTTAATATGGTACAGTTTGTGCCCCTGCCTCCTGCCTAGCATTTCCACCATGTAATTAACATCACTTACCTTTCCTACTACCTTGTAGGGTCCCTCCCAAGCTCCTTGCAGCTTGTTGTGTTTGACAGGAATGAGAACCATTACCTGCTGCCCTACAGCATACTCTCTAGTTCAAGCATTCCTGTCATATCAGAACTTTTTCAGTTTCTGGGCTTCTGCCAGGTTTTCCTGGGCCAAGCCCATGAGTTCCCTGAGCCTTGTCCTGAGGTTTAGGACATATGCCACAACAGACTTCTTGTGAGATTCACACTCACCTTCCCACTCATCTCAAGTTAAAT
This sequence comes from Protopterus annectens, assembly GCF_019279795.1. NCBI lineage: Eukaryota > Metazoa > Chordata > Ceratodontiformes > Protopteridae > Protopterus > Protopterus annectens. The sequence goes on from NC_056738.1 coordinate 458,804,931, forward strand.
CTAGAGGTCCCCTCACTGTATGCCCATACAGCAACTCAAAGGGTGAAAACCCTTTGGAATCCTGGGGAACCTCTCTGTAAGCAAAAAACCAATAGGGCAAATATTTGTCCTGCTCCCTCTAAAACTGGTCTGCAAATGTCTGTAGCATGGACTTGAGTGTAGAGTTTAACCTCTCAACAAGACCATTAGTCTGGGAATGGTACGGGGTGGTCTTAATGTGCTTCACCCCACAGTACTTCCACAGACAAGCCAGCAGGTCTGACATGAAATTGGCACCTCTGTCAGTCAGTATTTCTTTTGGGAAACCTACCCTGCTGAAAATCTCTAATAAAGCATTTGCCACCTTTTCTGCCTCAATGGAGGACAAAGCCACTACCTCAGGGTATCGTGTAGCATAATCCACTACTACTAGGATATACTTTTTCCCTTTGGAACTTAGGGTACTCAGAGGCCTCACAATATCCATAGCTACCCTCTGAAATGGCTCCTCCATCATAGGCAAAGGAATCAAAAGAACTCTTACATTGTCTCCTGCCTTGCCTACCTATTGGCATTGCTCACAGGTCCTGCAGTACCCTGTTACATCTCTGGAAATTCCAGGCCAATAGAAGTTCTGCATAATATGTCTTTTTGTACATTTTATGACTATATGACCTGCAAAGTGAATATCATGGGGTATGGCTAGAAATGCCAGAAGGTAGTCTCTAGGCACTACCAACTGCTGTACCCTCTCACCTTCTAGCCCTCCCACAGGGGCCCACTATCTATACAGTAACCCTTTGTTCCAGTATACAGATTCCCCCTTCCCTTGTGAATCAGGTGCCTCACTAGCTACCTGCCTCAGGCCTTGCAGTGTAGGGTCTGATAGCTGAGCCTGTCTCAACTCTCTCTTTGTAACCCTTCCTAGCTCCTTTTCCACAGGAAGTCTGTCATTCTCTGACAGTGGTACCTCACTGTCAGCCTGGGTACTACTACTCACCTCTACCTTTGCAGTCACTTTGTCCAAGGGAACATCAGTACCCACAAGCAGCTGTGACTCATATTCAGTCTCACTGCTACAAATTAGCTCCCTCCCTGAAGTAACCACCTCACCAGTCCTGGTTGCAAGTATGCGGTCTGTCTGGGTTTCCTCCAGGCTACCAGATCCACATGCTTGTCATGAAGCCTGACTGCGTCTAACTGCATTAATACATAGTACTGCCTCATCAAAATCCTTCCCTATCAGGACATCTGCATTTTGTCTTCCCCACTTACTGGCTCTCTCACCTTTTGTTCCTCACCTTGTTTCCATGGACATCTGTATGCCACATGGACCCACTGGTTGCAGTCAAAACATTTAACCCTAGGTCCTGGACGTGTACTTGGACTAGTGGCTTCCCCTGCTACTGGCAGATTCTGTTGGGGCAGTCTGTGCTGCCCACCCTGGGTTCCTTTAGACCTATGAGCAGTACTGGGGGTCCCTTTCCTGTGCAGGGATGCCCTGCTTGCTAGGTATAGGTCTCCCTTCTTCCCCAAATCATCTGAAGTAAAACATTGTCTATTAGCTAACCAGATCCTCATATCCTCAGGCAAAGTGCTAAGGGCTTGTTCCCTCACCAAAAGGTCTGCCAGCCCTTCAAAAGTGGTGAACTGACATCCACTCACCCACCTATGAAAATAAGTGCTCAGTTCAGCAACATATTCGCACACACTTTCATCTGCCTTGTGTCTATACTCATGAAACTTTTTCCTATAAGTTTCAGGTGTTAGCTTAAAAAAGTCTAACAAACAGTTCTTAACAGTAGTATAATTAAAACAGTCAATGTCAGACATGTTAGACAACACAGTTACAGCTTTACCATGGAGTAAGGGGGTCAGGAAATGTACCCAGAGCCTTTGATCAACATCATACTGTTTACATACCCTCTCAAACATATGAATGAAACTATCAAAATTATCCCCCTCTTTAAACTGAGGAAAAAATTTACTGACCTTTTGTGCTTCTGGGGTCCGATTACTCCCTTCCTTTTCATGCTGCCTCTGCCTTTCCCTTTCCTCAGCTTCCAGGCATACAGTTTCTCATTCTCCTCAGCCTGCAAATATCACAGTTTCTCATTGTTCTCACTCTCTAGATGCCTCCGTCTCTCAGCTGCTTCTGTTTCCAAATGCCTGGCCTCCAATTCAAGTCTCTTTAGCTCCAGATGGATTTTTAAGTCCTCTGCAGAATGGTTGAGCTGTCCATTCTCTGAGTGTGGTACATCTCCACTACCAGTCTGGTCGTCCTCCTGGTTGCTGTTTTCTGATGCAGCTGTGACCAAAGCTGCAATCATGTCTGCCTTAGTCAGGTTTCCATGCACCAGTCCCCCAGCCTGGCACATCTCAGCCAGCTGGCTCCTTGTCAACTTTCCGTACTCCTCTGCTGACATGCTGCCCTCTCTCCCTGACTAGCTAAGCTAACAAAAGAAATAAAACAATTGTGATCTGTACTCTGACTATTCCCTGTGTGGCTGATTTAGAGTACAAAAACACCTTCAATGATCAGTGTACACAAGCTATAGGATTTCACACTACCCACACCACGACAAGCCAATTAGCATTTGCCAAACAATATGTGGTGTGGATAACCCACCACTACCAAACAATTAATATGTGATGCCCATTCACTGGCCCAGCAATCAAGGAGCCTCAATCCTCACCAGTGAGGGGTGTCCATATAGGAAATGGATAATAAATGCACACTCACAGTAAAGTACAATTTCCCTTAAAAGCACACAGAGATCACAGTCAGTCTGGGGCTGGTTTCTCCCTTTCTCTCCAGATCCCCATTAAGACTCCCCACTGGCACAGCTATAGGGTCCCGATCTCAGTCTAGTGGGCAAGCTAAAACCTCCAGCATCCTCTCTGTCCAACCAGTGCTTTGTATCCCTGCCCAAGTAGCTGACACACACACACTTTGAGATAAGAGTTATATACAACCACACAGACACTCCTGGGAAAGGCTGGCACATGTTCTCCAGCTGTGCCCCTTTTACCCAGACTATATGGTAGAAATAACTGACACAACCCACTAATATTTATTAGCTAAGAAAAGGCCCTTATGAAAGGGTGTCCAATTATATTGTGCAATATTATTATCCAAATGGTAAGTGCAGCTGAACAGTCAAGTCTTATTGGAGTGGCTTGGCCAGTATCACTATATACATGCAATGTACTCTAGAGCTTAAATTATCTCTACACAAAACAGCCACAGTTGAAAGGTTTAAAAATATTTAATAATAAATAATAAAAACACAAGACAATACTTCTTACTACACAGTGCTAGTCGAGAGTTCAGAGATCTCAGAGAAATACTTAAAATAATACTTAGAAAAGTTCTGACATCACAGAAAAACAAACTAGTCTAATCTTCCTATTTCCTAGCTATATCTAAGAGAAACACTGACGTCTAAGATCCTACTTACATACAAAACACAAGCAGTGTGCTGGTCAGTTGGATGTTCTCAAGGCAAATGCTAAATGCTCTCATTCTTTCTGTACTTAAATTGAGTACCACTGATTAATTTCAGATTACATCATTTCTTTCTGGTTCCCAGGCTAACAGAAACTCGAAGGTTAATAGCCCTTTTGATCTTGCAGCGGGTCAGGAAGCCAGAGCAATAAAATAAATTATACATGTAAATTCTAGCCATTAACCCTGGCCTCAAAACAGTAGCCAGAATTCCTTCATCCAGACATCTCAGCTCTGAGCTCTTATCAGCTTTCTTACAGCAGAGTGCACTGTTATTACATTTTTTTTTAGTTCACCATCCAATACAGTCTTTTCACATTTAAGAGAACAAACCTGTGGCTTATATTAATATTTACAAATGACAGCATTATCTACAAATTCTATCAAGCTAGGCTGGCAGCCTTCACCTATCTTCACAACATCTTTTGCTCTCTGAAGATACACCTGTCACCCTTATTTAGTTATTAATTAATTAATTAATTCATTCATTCATTCATTCATTCATTCATTCATTTATTCATTCATACATTAATTCATCCATCCATCAAGCCATCCATCCTTTTTTGACTGGGTTAGTTCCACTAGACTAGTGGACTCTTTTTAGTGGAACCACAAGGTGATATTTATTCTACAGGGGACATTTGACCAGGGCATCAGGAAATGTCCCTTACTTTTTTTGATAGGTGCTGTGGGATCTTTTACTTGCATCTCAGATGCAAATAACTCAAGCAAATGGAACCTCAGTTTAACATCTCATCCAAAGGAAGACACACTCAGGAATTCTGCACCCCTTTATTCTGTACTACAGTGTTAGCAATCCATCTACCTGGTCTAGGAAAATTACCTACAGCCTTCAGTGCCAAAGGCAAATCACAGTGTGGGTTCTGTCCATCAACCAATTGCTATTCATCTAACTACAGAGGGAAAACTTTAGAGTGCATTTAGTGTGTTGATAATGTTGCCATGTGGTATGGTATTGAATGCCTTGCTTTCACCTACCTATCCCATAGACTAACCATAACCTAGAAACATATACACAGCCCTCAATCTATCCACTTACATAGCCCTTAATCTAAACCTAACATGCAAGCACGCTTGCAAAAACACACCTAACTCATAATGCCAAGACATTTAGTAAATCGCAAAGTTTTGGCATAAGCATAAGTAACCCACAATTACCTGCCAGAACACACATTACTCCATTCAACAACAACATTATTCAAGAAAAGCAGCACTCAGTAGCACAAACATTCAACAAGATTTCCAGTCATGTGGTGTGGTATTGAACGCCATGCTTTCCCCTAACTATCCCTTAGTCTAACCATAACCTAGAAACATAAACACAGCACTAACTCTATCCCCTTACCTAGCCCTTAATCTAAACCTAACATGCAAGCACTCTTGCAAAAACACACCTAACCCATAATGCCAAGACATTTAGTAAATCACAAAGTTTTGGCATAAGCATAAGAAACCCACAATTACCTGCCAGAACACACATTACTCCATTCAACAACTGCATTATTCAAGAAAAGCAGCACTCAGTAGCACAAACATTCAACAAGATTTCCAGCCATAGAAAACTTCAAAATAAACTGACTTTCAACTAAATATGTGTGACCCATAAATGTACTGTCAACAAAATGTGTGGGCTCCATATATGTGTGTGTATATATATATATATATATATATATATATATATATATATATATATATGGGTCTATTTCATTTCATCGACCAACCAAAACATCTAAATCCAAAACATCAAGACCACTACATCTAAAACACAAAACATCAACAGGACAACACATCGTCACCCTAAGCATCGAAACCCATAACACTGAAGAAAGTACTGCAAACTACATCTAACAATACTACTCCCTTCTATACCCTATAACAACCTATCCAGCTAACATCCTTAAAATAATACCTTCTTCACATTTCTGCAGGGTGGGGGGCTCAGCCCCCCCTGCACCCCACACCCACTACACATTAAATATGCCAACTTCAAGATTGCACTACAGTGGAGAAAAGGTAAATTTCTCTATTTGCACTGTACTGCAATCTCCAGAACTTGCAAACATGTACCTGTTCTCTGCACAAAACACCTAAACACATCCAACACACACACACTTCCCCTCATAGTACCTTGTCCTGTCAGCTTAACCACCACAATTCCTAAAATCTTATACACCCAGTCATAAAAATAAAAACATCACTTACCTGTTTCTCAAAAACTAAAACAAAGACACCACACACACCACACTACAGCACTGCAAGTTACCTCCACCACGTTTCCTCCATACAAAACAAAATGTCTTAAAGCAACACTACAATATAAAAACTCTACAGCACTAACACAAGAACAAATTTGATTTTAAGAAACCCAACATTCTAAATTTTCAACCTTTTGAAAGTTAGATATTAAGGCCTTGATGTTCTACACTTTGATCTTTTGGTAAGTCTACTAAATAAAAGGAGTCCATATAGATTTATATATATATATATATATATAAATATATATATATATATATATATATATATATATATATAGATATATATATATATATATATTTATATAGGTTTACTATCAAAATGTTGAAACACATTCCTGTGAGCGATTGTTTCAATGAAAAATAATGTCGAAATTCAACAAATGTTGAACTTACAACATCGACTTCTGGTTTTCCAAATTCCGAATTTGACTTAATTCAAAAGACCAGAAGGGTACATCATACCCTCACGCTGTTAGCATGCATGTTACCATGTAACCACATCTTAACAGCAAAATTCGAATAGTTTTGCTGGGGGGCTCCACCCCATGCACCCCAGCCCCCCATAGCCCCAGCTTATTATATATACCAACTCCGAGATCGCACTACAGTGAGGAAGAGGGTAGATTTCCCAATACCCATAGATTTACTTATACCCATTTTACTGTGATCTCCACTCAGATTGTCGAACCTATATTACCAAATGACCACTAACATTTGCTAATATAGGTGGGACATTTAACAAACTGTGATTACGAAACTTTGAAAACAAGGATTCGAGTTTCAAAGTTTGCGTAAATGCCATTCGATGTAATGACAGTTAACATATATATATATATATATACAGATAGATAGAGAGATATATAAAAGTATATATATATATATATATATATATATATATATATATGTGTGTGTGTGTGTGTGTGCGTGTGTGTGTGTGTGTGTGTGTGTGTGTGTGTGTGTGTGTGTGTGTGACTGGATATGCTCATTTCACTTTGATTGCTTTCATGCAGTGTCCATTTTTGCTGAGGCTGACAGTCAGTGTTGTAAGGGAATTTCTCCTTTTCCCACTCCTTTATGATCTTGGAGTAAGTATATATAAATAGCAGGAGGTGCATGGAATGCAGGGGGCATTTACACCCCCTTTCAAAACACTGATTTAGGTATTTCTCAGCTTGATTTAAAGGTTTCATTGGGTTTGTTGAAACTGTGGTTTTGAGTTTTTCTGATTTAATATTTTGATGTTTCGTGTCATATACATCTAACTAATGATATAGATTCCATGTATGCATGCTTGAGTGCTCAGCGCTTGTGTGCTTGTGTGTATAGATGTGTATATACTATCCCATTCAGATGGATGAGATGCACATGGTCAAAATTACTATTTACTACATTACATCAATGTTTAGTACATAGATGTAGATAGTTGCTCTATTTTGCACAACTCTTTTGCTTGTAGCAGTGTGAGTGAATCTTTCCATTAGATTCACTTACACATTTAAACGTTTGCAGTGATGTGGGTGTTCTTCATAAGATTGCACAGTGTTATAAGGGAATTATCCTTTTTCCCTTCTGTGAGCTCAGCATTGATATATTTAAAGCAGTAGGTGTGGGGGGGGGGGGGTTGCAGGGGGTCACTGTCTGATATTTTTTAGATTAGTTTGCTTGTTTTCTATTTGTTTGATGTATTAAGTTTCGCTATATTAGTGAAAGTCAGCTATTCAGTAGAGACCAAAGATAGACTGACAGATACACGCGCACACACACACACACACACACACACACACACACACACACACACACACACACACACTGGAAAGGAAAGATTGTCCAATAGTCAGGCAGCTGAAAGACACAAAGTAATGCAGATTTCATACAATCTGTGGAATATGTGATCGACTTTTAGCTTGCATGCATGCAGGAAGGGTATTGTTTACACATTTTCTTTGTGGATGAGGGGAAGATATGGAATGCATATGACAGCACATACTCCAGAAGATATTTTAGGAAGTGCTACACCAGTATAGAGTTCTTGGAGACACTTCTGTATACCATTTGGTTGTGATCTTTACCAAGTGATAATTGTGAATGCATTCCTGATGTTAAATGACTGGAGGAGGACTATGCCAATAATGTTTGCTGTCTCTTTTCCTGTTTGTAATTTCCATGGGAAGGATATCAAGGCATGGCCAATGTTTGGAGAGTATCCTGTTTGAGATATGTAGTTTCTATCTTATTTATTATTAATATTATTATTATTTGTAGATACTGTTGTCCTTTTAGCATTGAGGAAATGATCTTGCATGCACATTGGAGTGGTTCATTGCTGTATATGAAGAGGATGAGATGAAACTCAGAGGGTTATTAAATTTGAGGTATTTAGGCATCCTAGGTTCTTGTGCATGACTGAGGCTAGAGGGGATTGGTAGATGAATCTTTGAATGGATGTAGCAATGGCAGCACAGATGTTGCACCACAGTATAATGTTGAAGGGAGAGATGATAGTAATAATAGGACAAGGTTTCACATTCTACCAGTAAGGCCATCCGTACCCCCCACTCATGACCACAAGCTATGGGTAGTAACTTACAGAATGAGATCATGGATACAAGTAGTGGAAAAGAGTGTATTTTGCATGTCACTAAATTCATGCTCCATGATACTGAAAAGTTCAGAAATCCAGGAAGATCTTGGAGAAGACCCACTGATCCTCTGGTGTGAGAGGAGCTAACTGAGGTGCTTTGGATACTTAGTGAGGATGACCCTTGGATACATCCCAAACAAGGTGCAGAAAGCTTTTCCCAGTGGATGGAGGGTATGAGGCAGACCAAAGACATGCTGGAGACATTATATTTTTTGTACTGCCTGGGAATGACTTTGGATTCTTTGGGATAAGCTGGAATTTGTTGCTGAAGATAGATACAGCTTGGCTTCTCATCTCAACTTGCTACCACCAACACTCTCAACAGGGCAAGTGGTTTAGACTAGAACATGGGTAGATGGTAGAATACATGTAAGTGTGTGTGTATAGGATCTACATGAGTATATATGTATAGTAATGTCTGGTTAACCCCATTCTGACTTTCTGATCACTAGATACCTGACTGTGGTGGTAAGGTAATATCAACACACTGTTTCCTAGCATTTTTGCAGAGGGGGTGGTCACCCACCCCAGCACCTTTAATGAGGAACCTCTTTCCCACAACTCAGATATCTAAACATGCTACCTCTGAAGATGCACCAGCTGAAAGAAAAGGGCCTCTTTTTTCCAAATGAAAAGGGCCTCTTTTTTCGAAATGTCATCTTGGGGATGGGGGACAAATGCCTGCCTTTTATTATATCCTAATCATCATTAGATGGGTTGATGTTTATATACATACGTACGTCCATTGGACACACATTCTCTTTTCAAAGGTGACTCAGAAGTACAGAGTCACAAAGAACATAAATGGTATCAAACCTCAGTACTCCTGCAGGGTCTAGGTCTAGCACTACATTGCCTTAATGTTCTGCAATAAACTAATTAATAATCTTCACACACACACACACACACACACACACACACACACACACACACACACACACATATACACACAAACACACGCATTTCTAATGACATATGACATGCCTCAATCCGTGTATTCAATTACAGGAGGTACATATTTTACTTATTTGCATTCAAAGGACATTATCAGTTTTTTAAACAATCAAAATCACTACACTAAAATCATATCTCAGATTCAGTTAAGTAAAAGGCAAAAAAAAATAGAAAAAATGTATATACTGTACATGCAATAAAAATAAACTCTAAAACCAAAAAACAATGATTTCCAACTAAACCAAGCCATTAAATCATAAATCTAATGTTAGATTAAAAGCAAAACAGTAGAAAATACAGTGCTAATAAGACTGAAACTATCCAATCCAAAAACGTCATTACCTTCAAAATTGACCTTATTCTTCAGAAGGAAAACTAAAGAAGAGTAAGCCACCTAAACTATAAACTAACACATCCTAAAATCCTAAAATAATCCATACTGTATTACTGAAATAATGTCAATATCTTACCTGGCTTCTTAAAATATGTTACAAATTACCTCAAAACTAGAATAAACATCCAAGCAACATATGAGAGATAATGTAAAACACTATTTGATAAACAACCTACTCAAATTATGTGCTTACCACATTACACCAAAATGAACAGGAAAGGAGCACTGAGACAAACAATAAATAAATAAAAGTATTAATATGATATTTGTAGTGTAGTACATGGAAAGTATAAATTTATTGTACTGCAAAATTAGGGAGCTCACTTCTATGACCGGTGGATTTTCTACAGTACATCGCAAGAAAATTTCATGTAGTACATATCAAACCTCCATATGTTCACATATTCCTGAGATCTGTCTGCCTCTTTCCCTGCCTATCAATCTATCCATCCAGCCTAAACTTCCCCTGCACATTAAGCAGTGCAACTCACTAACTTCATTTAAATGTAAACTAGATAATCAGATGGGTATCCACAAATTTACTCCCGGATAACTGGAGTATGGCCCTCCTGGAGAAAGGAACTGTGACCTGAAGAAGGGTACTAGCAAGGGAAGAATGGTCATGAGACTTCATGGCCTTGGAATATCTATAAATCCATCCTACTGTGGGGTAAACTTAGTTCAGAAGCCATTCCCAAAATCTGTGGTATGAAATACTTTATTTCTTATAGCTTATACCCCCTCTTCTTTCTATACATCACTGCCCACTATCTGCATGGCTACCAACATTCAGCTCATGGGAAATTACCACCATGTGCTGAAAACTGTTATTACTGAGTGACCACACAGCACAGGCTACCTGATACAGAAACAGGAAAAGCATACATGCATATAGCCCAGTCCTCTGTACCCCTCATGTGTGTGGCTGCACCCCACTCACATCCCCCTCAACCTATATATTCTAAGTACATGAATGCATAGACATGGAGAGAGCAGAACACTGAGTAGAATTTACCATCAGCTGTGTTGTCTCCATGTTCACATGACGGGTAGCTTGCCCAGTGAAGAGGAAAATAGTATTGTGCTGTACATTCACCAGCAGTAGATGGCAAGAGGTGATTTCTGTGTTGATGCATTAGAAAATATGCATTCACTCCTGATAATTCAAAACTAGCACAAGGCCCCATGCCATCACATACCTGCAAGTAAGTATATATTAACTCCTACATATAGCAGTGCAGATTATGGAACATTACCCTACCCATGCTGTTC